>NW_005370782.1:254044-272730 GCF_000412655.1 Myotis brandtii
GTTCTGATTGGCTGGTGGGCATAGTGGAGTGACACCAATTTGCATGTTTGTCTTTTATTAGTGATGGTCATAAATTTGTTTATAGCATCCATTTGACAACCTTTTAATGTCTGTAGGAAATCTAGTGATGTCTTCTCATTTTATCCCTGATATTGGTAATTTGTGTTCTTTCTTTATGCTTCTATATCTATCTATCTATCTATCTATCTATCTATCTATCTATCATCTATTCTCTCCCTCTCCCTCTCCCTCTCCCTCTCTCCTTTTTCTTGATTAGCCTAGCTAAAGATTTTAACCTTCATTTGGATTGATTTTATCTATAATTTTCTGATAAATATTTTACTGGTTTATTTTCTTATTTTCCCCCCCTTCTAATTACCTTGGGTTTAATTTGCTCTTCTTTTAGCAGCTTCTTCATGTCAAACTTAGATTATTGCTTTTAGTCCATAACTATAAATTCAAATTAAATTGTGCTCAGTTTTTATATTCATTCATTCATTTAAAATTTTTTGTATACTTGTGATTTCTTACTTAGAAAAGTATTGTTTAATTTCAAATGTGTGGGGAATTTCCAGATAGTGTTACATTTTATTACTCAATTTAATTACACATGGTTATATAGAACATACTTGGTATGATTTTGTTCCTTTTAAATTTATTGGGATTTGTTTTATGGATCAATATATGGTGTATGTTGGCGAATTTGGGGGAAAAAAAGAATATTCTGCAATTATTGGGCAGAGTGTTCATGTCAATTAGGCCAATTTGGTTCTTACTGTTTTTCAGGTCTCATATATTTCCATGGATTTCTCTGCCTTCTTATTCCACCAACATATTGACATTTCCAAACACAGTTATGGCTTTAACATAATTTTATTATTTTGTGTATTTCTTCAATAATTCTTTCACTGTTTACTTTATTTGTTTTGGAACTAAGTCATGCACATATTTAGCATTTTTATCCCTTCTTTGTGATTTGACCCCTCTAACATTATGAGATTTCTTTCTCTATTCATTGTAGTATTTCTTGTTATGAAATCTACCTTTTATCATATTAACAGCAGCTCCAAATTTCTTATAATTAATGTTTGCATTACATAACTTTTCCCATTGTCTTCAACCAATGTCTTACATTGAAGGTGAATTTCTAGTAGATAGCATATACTTGAGTCTAGCCTTTTCATCCAGTCCGATATCCTCTGCCTTTTAGTTAGTGTATTCTGAACATTCAAAATTAAGGTGATTACCTATAAGGTAGAATTGAATCTCTCATGTTACTGTTTAGTTTCTATTTGCCCCATTTGTTTTTGTCTCTTTTCCTTTATTTCCTACCTTCTTTTGAAATGGGTGTTTTTTATGATTACGTTTATCTCCACTACTAGTGTAGATAGGTATATTATCTACATTTCCTTGTTTTATTTTTTTAGTGATTACTCTAGGGTATAATATGAAACTTTTAACTTTCATAGTCTACCTTCAAATAATATTATATAACTACATATGCTAACTATGAATCTTATAGCATTATACTTTAATATCCATCCAATTTTTAACAATGTGGCCATATATTTGAATTTACAAAGATTATAAACTCTACAATACATTGCTATTGTTACTGTTTTTACTCTGAACAACCATATATATATTTCCCTTTGCATGTATTCCCTATTAATTAATTCAGATAAGTCATTGGATGATCAGTCACAAGCTTCACATTCTTTTACACAAAGTGAACCCTGATCAGCAGCAACCACAATTCTCTCTACAGGGCATCCCTTGAGCTTCCTAAAGATGCCATAACAGGGACTTCTGAGACATTGGTAGCAAGGAACACTGGGAGCCATGGAGGTCACTCAAGAGACCAAGCAGAATAAGCATTATGCTCACATACACACAAGTGAACATGTGTAAAGTACATAGAGTGGCCATGTGGGAACAATAAAGAAGGTGTGCTGCATGTTTTAAAGAGTTTAATAATGAATAAAATCTATATATTTTTATATTTCCCCAAATATTTACCACCTTCAACATCGCGTATCATGTGATGCTGTCTCTTTTGTAGATATGTTTGTTTTTCTTAGTGTCATTCTTTTGCATGAAGATCTTCCTTCAACATCGATTATAGTGCAGGTCTGTTATAGTTTTCTGTTTGCCTTCATTTTCGAAAGATGTTTGACTGGATATAGAATTATAGATTGAGTACTTCTCTCACCCCTTAATCTCTTTAAAGATTGCCATTTGATTTTCTTTTATCTTGCACAGTGTCTGATACAAACCAGCAGTTATTCTTTGTTACACTGAAATAATTTATTTCTTATTCTGGCTCCTTTAAAGTTTTTTTCTCTTTATCACTAGTTTTAGCAATCTATATATATAAAAGACTAAGCGACCATTATGACACAATGACCGGAATGACTGGTCGACCAGTCAATATGATGTGCACTGACCACCAGGGGGCAGACCCCATGGGGATCCGGCCTGAACCAGCAGTCGGACATCCCCCACGGGGTCCCGAATTGTGAGTGACTATGTCATAGCTTATAAACTGCTACATCCTACACACAATTAAACAAGGAAGGTGGCTTCTGCAGTATTTGAAAAAGAGATCTGTGGCTGCTTAATCCTAATTCATCAGAAGAATCTCCAAACTGTCCACATCCTGTTTTTTCTACATGGGGATGAACATGCATTCTTATATACTGGGAACAGTCTCTTAGGTTTAAAAATTAAAACCTGGCAAGGCTACTCGAACAGTGGAAAAACAGCATGATGCATGATATCATGCGTGGACTCTGGCTTGCACATTTTGTGGTCAGCCCTGATTCTGACACTTATAACTGTGTGACAAAGCCAATTACTTACTAGGAACTTCTCTCTGCTTCAGTTTTTCCACCCATAAGATGGGGAAAATGGTACTACTGCCTCAGAAGGATCATGTTATATACTACTTTTTATAATCAGAGCAAAAAAATGTAGCTACCCATACAACAGCAAGATGCCTTTCACCTGTATGAAAAGTATGGTCACTGGTGCATGCAGCGTCCTGGATTGTGAGAGGGATGTCCGACTGCTGGTGGTCGGACATCCTCCGAGGGGTCCCGGATTGCCAGAGGATGCAGGCCAGGCTGAGGGACCCTCTCCCCCACCCCGTGCACAAATTTCATGCACCAGGCCTCCAGTTTGATTATAATAAGCCTTCAGGTGATTTTCTTTATGTTTATTCTATTTGGGCTGCCTAACACCAGTAATGCTCTAAGAGTCACAGAGCATGTTTTTAACCCACTGCTCCTGGCAATGGCTGTCTGCCAAGGGAAATAATGCAGGGAGAAAGTTCCATTTTTTTTTCTCTCAGATTTAGGCCACAGACTAGGGAAAAATTATGTGAAAAACAGGATGATTTAATGTAAATGTTAGATGATAAACGAGCACTTACTGGGTGACACTTGCCTTATCAGGCTGAAAGCACAGTGGTGAGTGAGTGTGAAGATTTTCTTCAATATTACTTAAAATCATAAATGCAAAGTTATTTTTAAAACACCTGTGTCACCCAGAATTTATTTAATTCCCAAAGGCAGTTCACAAATTAAGAGTTGCAGTTCCTATGCTGCTTTCTCAATTTGAAACATGTTAGTGTAAGAAAATGACACATTATTTTGGAGCTTCTAATTAGTTCTTGCAGAAATGGCATTTCTATGTTCTCTGTGAATGTTGCATGCCATGTTTGATTTCTTCATGTTTGATATGTACATATATAATGTTGGTGGGTAGATAGACAGGAGAGTAGGCAATATATTAACTAGTATTTCATCAACTGGCAATGTTTTATTGCATATTTGCACACAGCGAAAATTGAAGATGATGTAAAACACTAGAAGATTTTGATAGGCATCTTGAATTATTTGCTTAGGAATATTATTAGATTAAATTATGCTTGATTTCATTTTAGTATTGTGACATGACTGATATAATTTTAAATGATAAAAATAACTCACAGTTATCATACATTGTATCATTTTCCTCATAATGACATTTGGAATCAGGCTCAGAAAAATGTTTGTCTGTGGCATAATGGCTAACACATTGCCTCTTAAATTTTGCAAGTGTAAATATGCATAGAGTTCATATTTATGATTTGTTTTAATCCTCAAAAGAACTGATATAATGGCTAGAATAAGTACCCAGCAGGACTCAGTCATAGTTGCATAATTCAACTATAATTTTATTCTAAGGCATATTTTATTTGAGGTTGAAATATTCAGAAGTTCTTGTATGCACTTAGAAATATTTCTGAGTAATGATGCTTAATATTTTAAGTCTGCTAAATTTAAATATTAAAAATTATTAACTTGTTTTTTTCTTTTTCCTTACTTGCATTTTATAAATGAATATGTACTACTCACAGAAAAAAACAGCTAGTTACCTAGTATTTATCAAAGCAGTTAATAAACACAGTAAAACAAAATTTTAAAAAATCCTAAATAGTCTTTATAATATTTTAATGTTATTTTAAATTTTTGAATATTTGAACATGAATAAAATTGTAAGGTATGAAGAAACTAATTTGTACGTTATTGGCTGCATTTGCCAGATGAATTGACTCTTAAACCTTTTTTTAGTCCAAACTTAACATAGTACCGTGACTACCTCACAAAATTAAATTGCAAACATAAATGGATCTTCTGAGCCAGTTGTTTCCAGATTTTAAAATTTCACAGACTGGTGAAATTAAAAGGAAAACAATTGAAGAGGTTGGCCCAGATTTGTTAGTACTTCCTATTGCCAGTGAGAGCATTAAACAAAACAAAATTATTTTCAATTATAATTTCCTATAAAATAAAGGATATATAAACATCACTGCCTACCCACCTCCAAAAAATAAAAAAAAAATATTATAATCTCATTCAGAAGAAGTCTCTGGTAACAGGTTATAAAACAAATTCTTTCTTTTTTTTCTTTTATATTTACTTTTTGTTTTTCACGCTATGAACGTCCATCCTCATGTTCAGAAAACTTCATCTAAATGGGTATCAAGGGAACACAGTTCTCGGCTGTTACCCAGACCCTGTTTTTATCTCCCTGGCCAGATTCTTGGCTCCACACCTCATTTCTCAAACCTGTTTGTGTTGTCTTTTTATTGCATAATTCTTCTGAGTCAACTCCTGGCTTTGCTGACAGGTTTTCATTAAAGACTTTGGGTACTCCTTTGCTTTGTCATTCTCAGCTGTTGGGGGTGAGAGATCCTTGTGCTACCCTTTTGCCCCTAGGAATTCCCACCCTCACTGTGACAGCCCCAGCTTTGATAAAAACAAACAAACAAACAAACAAACAACAATAAAACCCCCAGTCATCTTTCCCCCTGAATCATATTTCAGTTCTATTTATATCAGCATCCTGCATCTTCTCTTCCTGGATATTAAAGCTTCTTAGTTGCCCATTACATTTAAAACAAGAATACATTTTGTTCATAGTGTAATATAGGTGTCTAGTTGCCTTAGGCTTTGAAGATGAATGCAGCTTTTTATTACTTAAAAACTAATTTCCTGAGGTGAGTTTCAATGGTAATGTGTTTTAAATGATATTTTACAGGTTGTTTCTATGACCTAAAATGTTCAAAATTACACCATTAAAGAAGGATGTTTTGAGGATCTTCCAGCAGGTAACAGGGTTGAAGAGGACCATAGAGGGCATTGTGCCACCATTCCACCCACAATGCATGGTAGGAACATCTCATCAAATGGTCATCCAACCTCTATTTGGAAACTTCTAATTATGGGGAGGTCATCACTACTTAAGTTTGGGCATCGCCATTGGAAATTTCTCTTAGAATTATTTGAAATCTGCAAGTCTATATATTTTTTTCTAATAATAGTCCTTCAACTATTTGAAGACAAATAATAGTCCTTCAACTATTGGAAGATAAATACTCCTGTAAAATAACGCAGGAGTCTTTGGTTCTTTAGATTAAGTAATCCTACTCCCTTCAATGATTTACTTTTTGTGACGTTTCCCAGATTCTTAATTTTTCAGACTTTATTTCCCTAAATATGTTGACTATTTTAACAGTGTTCCAAATCACATTGGCTCCCAAAGCTGCATATAATATTCCTAAAAAGTCTTACAAAATAGAAAATAATGAATCATTCCTTTTGGGTCATTGGAATGAAGTGCTCCTTAATACAGCGTAAGATTGGGTTGTATTTTTAAAGGTGTTCACATGAATTTTGAGATCAACTAAAATCCCTAGTATTAACCTTTGGTCAAAACAGTTTTTTTCTACACAGTTCTTATACCTTTCATTTTCTGAACCAAAATTCAGGGCTTCAGATTTATCTTTGTTAAAATTAATGTTGGCAATATATTTCAGTATTCACTGTAAGATGGAGATACTTTACATTATAGAATGAGATCTTTTGGAATTTCAATTTATTGTTTACAATATTATTTATTTCTCTTAATTTTCTATTATTTTCACATTCAATTTAGTTTTTTAAATAAATCTATGTCAGTAAAAATATTAAAATAAATCTGTTTAAGGACTCTATACTTGAGGTCTCCCACTAAATTTATACTTTGTTATTAATTCATATTATTTGGGTATACTTCTCTAAAAGTCATGAATCTAATTGAGCATATGTTATTATTCAGATCATGCTTTTATACAAGGGTATAATTGGAAACTTAAGTGCTTATAGTTTAAAGGTATCTGGATAGCCATCTCAAACATAAAATAACCCAATTCAATAATTTTTACACATATTATTTTTGCTTTCTAGAAGTTTATTGGACTTTATTCTTATCATATAAAATATAGTGTCTTTATAAATATATGTTTCTTATTCTGGGTCCCTTAGAAAACAGCACCTGAGGCAACAATTAGGTGTTGCTGCCTAAAGAGGTACAAACACATGTGTGGTAAGATAGAGGATAAAAGAGAAGTGAGGCAAAAAAGATATGAAACACAGTGAGCTGGAAACAGACCCAGCAGGTTGTTCAAAGGGCATGTTTGCTTGGTATTCAGAACTTCCCAGAGGATCGTAAGGGGAAATCACACCTTAGTCTATGGAAGAGAATTGAAAGGGAGAAATATATTTTCCTCGCTCTGTGCTGTCTCCTGCTTTGCATTAGTCAACTTTCACCTAAATTAACTCCCTGTATTACCACCAGTTCCACTATCCTGTTTCTCTAATTTAGTTCTCATCTGGTCTATCTGCACTAGCCAGTACATGGTTAGGAGGCATCAGATCTCAAGCCTGGAATCAAACCAGGTGTATTAGTCTGCTCAGGCTGCCATGGTAGAACACCACAGTCTGTAGACTGGGTGGCTTAAACAACAGAAAGTTATTTCTCATTGTTCTGTAGGCTGGGAAGTCCAAGGCCAGGGTGCCAGCATGTTAGAGTCCTGGTGAGAGCTCCCTTCCTAGATTGCAGATGACTGTCTTCTTGCTGTGTCCTTACATTGCAGGGCATGGAGAGAGAGAGAGAGAGAGAGAGAGAGAGAGAGAGAGAGAGAGAGAGAAAGAAAGAAATAAAAGAAGAAGAAGAAGAAAAGAGAAGAGAAGAGAAAATAAAGAAGAGAGCAGAGAAGATACCTCTTGTGTCTCTTCCAACTCATGACCTCATCTAAACCTAATTACCTCCCAAAAACTCCATCTCTAATTATCATCACATTGGTGGTTAAAGCTTCATCATATAAATTTTAGAGGGACACAATTCAGTCTATAGCATTGACCAATGCCTCCCTTTCCCCAAGTTCATGTTCTTCTCTCATGCAAAATACATCCATTCCATTCTAATAGACCCCAATGTTTTAACTCATTATAGTATCAACTCCAAAGTGTAAAGCCCAAAGTCTCACCTAAATGTCATTTAAATCATATATGAATGAGATTCAAGATATGATTCATCTTGAGGCAAAATTCTTCTCCAACTCTGAGGGAGCGGCTATAGGGTCAAGCCTCAGACTGACCTGTGGCAGGGCCACAAATAAGTCCCAGCTTGGAGGGCAGAGCCCTCTTAGCATAATTAAGCTTGACCTTATAGTCCTCCCTTGTTCCTTCCTAGGTAGCTAATGGACTGCAGGAGGTGCAGCAAGTGCTGCCAAAACAAGGTGAAACTCACAAGAACATTGTAAACATGTTGACCACTTCCCTTGTTTTGCTTTGTGTGCTCTGACTATAAAATAAAGCTTTGGCTTGCAGGCGGGTCTCTCTGTGTCCTCATCCAGGCACAAGAGATACACCTAACCCCAGCTGTCTTCTCTTGTCTGTCTTTAATCCTTCACTGCCCCTCCTTAGGCTCACTGAACCTGGCCGGGCTGAGCGCAGTTCACAACTCTACACATGTGAAACCAGACAAGTTATGTGCTTTCAAAATACAGTGGTTGACAGGCATCAGGTAAATATTCCCATTCAAAAAGGGAGAAAGAGGAAGGAAAAAAGGGTTACAGGTCCAAGTAAGTCTAAACCAGGCAAGGAAAATTTCATTAGATCATAAGTCTCAAGAATAATCCCCTTTGGTTTGATGCTCTGACATCCAAGCTCCCTGAGAAGGCAGCATCACCCTCATGGCTCTTTGGGGCAAGCATGTTCCTTTGGCTCAATATTGGGCAGGAAACAATAGAAATAACATACATTGTTAATTGTGTAAATTAGTACAATCTTTCCAGAGAGCAGCTTTGCAATGCAAATCAAAAGCCATAAAATTCTGCATATCTTTTGATGCAGTAATTCACATTTGAATTATTTATAATAATGATATTGCTATAGTTGCACAAAATATTTCAATACAGTAATGTTTATCACAATTTTTATATTATGATGAAAAAAATGGAAACCCTAAGTGCACATAAATAGAGATTGATGTAGTCATTCAATAGATTAGTTTGCAGCCAAAAGAAGTGACAATTAGTATTATACTGAGACCACTTCATATCTTGAAAAAAATTCAAAGTACATAAATGTGTACCTCCTGCATGGTTCAGGGTTCAGGATCTGGAGGAGAGGCCGCACACAAATGAAAGAGACAAGACAAGAGATAATTTGGAAATATTGGGGGGCCAGGTGGGTAAGCCCAACTCAAGGGGAAGGACTTACATGGTGCCCAGGCCTCGTCAGCCTTTTATTCAATTTTGGATACACATCTAGCTATTAGGCAGGTAATTGCGGTAACAGACAGACTATCTTTTTTAAAAAAATATATTTTATTGATTTTTTACAGAGAGGAAGGGTGAGGGATAGAGAGCTAGAAACATCAATGAGAGAGCAACATTGACCAGCTGCCTCCTGCACACCCCCCACTGGGGATGTGCCCGCAACCAAGGCACATGCCCCTGAGCAGAATCGAACCCGGGACCCCTCAGTCTGCAGGCCGACACACCATCCACTGAGCCAAACCGGCCAGGGGCAGACAGACTATCTTAAAGGTCAGTAAATATTAGAAGGATTTACTCTGAGACTATTTGATCAGGAAATAGCTTGAGCCCCCATTGTCAGGACTAGACAATCGGTGCAAAACTCTGGCCCTAGCCATGGGTTCAAGGTTCACTAGTGTTCTGAGATCCTTGTTTGCACTTCTCTGCTAGTGAAGACAATGGGCAGCTTTCTGCACATAAATGAATGAAGCAGGTTATCAAACAGCATTCCAATTGTGGTGGATGCTATGTGTGCCACAGCCAAATGCCTTCACCCTCACTATTTCAGCATATGCTTGCTGTACTTTCAATTACTAGCATCTACTTCTGTTTGCCTAAGCTTTGTCCATGTGCTTACCAGGCCAGAAGTGATGAAGAATTATGCCCCTCACCCAGTAATTGATGGAGTTCATGTACAAAGGACCCAGGTCATTCACCCCTTGGTTGAAATAAGGTTGAGACCCATATTCCATACTGACTCCCAGAGTTCCTCATTGAGATCAGCTTCAGTTACTCACAGGAATAACTCCCCAGGGGTTTACCCTCTTATTGGCAGCTTTCCTTCCCTCTCTCACATCTCTCCTCTCCTACCTGTGTTTCCTGGCATCATCACTCAAATGAATTATGTACACTCAAATCCTTGTCTTAAGGCTTTCTTCTAAAAAAACAACCTAAAACACTAATTTAAAAATAATTCTCATTAAAAAATAATATTTATATCTATACAAAAATGATTAAAAGTATATACACCAAATTAGCAATATTGGTCATTACTGGGTGTGGTGACATGTAGATGGGTATTTTCTTTCTTTTTTTAAAACGTATTTACATTATTTTTAATGAACCTGGAAGATGGTAAAAATAACAAAAGTGTCTTTTTAAACAGAAAAAATCAAATATTTTCTACCGTTCACTATCAATCCCATTCTCATTTCAATCCCTTCAAAGGAAAGCTACGAGTTCCATTGATTTATAATGCAATGACTTATTACATAACTATATAATGACTTTCAGTCAAAGAAATTTAAAGGTAGTACAAGCCTCAAGCAGTTTCCAGAGCAAGTGAATTTCAATTTTAAACTTTCAATATTCTCTCTGTCTTGGCAAAATCTTTAAATATGCCAGAACTAAAAAATTCTTTTTTTTTTACCAGAAAAGGAATGACCTGTAGACACCATTGTATTTTCAGAAATGCAGAATATCCTCTTCCTACATTGTATTATTTACTATAAAGTAACGCTGAATCCTTCTAGATGAAAAAGGTATCAAACCTTATGATAGGAATGTTTATTTTCACAAAGTAGTCCTTGGACTATCATCCAATTCTATTTGTAGGGATGAAGAGAAGAGTAAGTTCCCTACACAAACCCTTGAAGTTGGGAACTGAGCAGTGTAGTGAGTGGAAAGGGACATTGAAACAGTAGTCAGGAGAGCTGAATGCATGGCCTTGGAGGAGCTCATGACCTGTTTGTTCAGCTGTGGGTGTGGTAAACTTCAAGCAGAGAGAAGAGAATGAACAAATTACAGGAATGAGTTAATGTCTTTTGGGAACAGACAAGTCCCATAATGAGTGAAGTGATCTAACTGGGGCATTTTTTTACATAAGTTTAAAGCATGGATCCTGAGAAATATTTCTTTGCCCTAAGGAAAGCGACAGTGCAGGTGTGACTGATAAATAGTAAATGCTATTGGCCTCAGTGAAGGGTGTGGTAGGAAATGCGGTCTGTGAGTGATTGACTTAGTTAGCTAAGGCTGCCATATTGCAACCGGGTGGCACAACAGAAACCCCTTTCTCCCAGCTCTGCAGGCTGGAAGTCTAAGATCAAGGCTTCAGCATGTGTGGTTTCTCCTGAGGACCCTCCCCTCGTCTTGCAGATGACCGTCTTCTCATTGTGTCCTCTCATGGCCTTTTCCCCTGTGCACGCAGGGTGGTGTCTCTTCCTCTCCTTAAAAGGACATCCATTCTATTGGATTTGGAACCCACACTGTAATGGACTCACTTCAACTTAATCACCACTTTAAGGACCTTATGTCCAAATAGGGTTACATTCTAAGGTACTGGGTGTTGAAACTTCAATTGACAAATTTTTGGAGGATACAATTCAGCCTATAATAGTGACTTAGGAATGAAGGTGGAAGAATGATGAAGGCTCAGGTTTTGAACCCACTGAACTCCATAATTTAATGATCCATCAACATCTATTTTGAAGTTCAGGCTCTATTTTTCTTGATATTGCTTTGAAAATGTGTATCTATTTTTCTACTTTCTTTTGAATTGTAAATATATAAATTTGCTAAAAATTGGCTCCAGTTAAAAGTAAGTTGACTATGAAGGATTAACACACAAAGATTGATTACATATTAGGCCAAAAGAAAAATATCAATACATCCCCCAAAGTAGACATCCTGAACCTACAAAGCACAGAGCAAAAAATCAATCACTAAAAGGTGGTAAAAACAGAGAACAATGGAAGACAGTAAAATAACCACAAAGAAGTCATTTTTAAAAAGAAACTCATAAAAACTTAGGTTAGAAAGGCAAATAAAAACAATGTAGTAGAGATAGTAAAAAAAAAAAAACTTTTCACTTGTTACTTTTGAGTACTTTGAAATTTTCAAAATGTAATAGAAATCAGTTGTTAAAATATGTATACATTTTTTCGGGGCACACTGTATTTATACCAACACATTTGAAAAGATAGCTACGATGAATTAACTTTTCTGAAAACACACACACACACACACACACACACACACACACAACCAACCCCCCCCCCAAAAAAACACACCCCAATTTTGATTCAAGAATTGGTAGAAACTCTAAAGAAATATAACTTAAAAATTAAAAAATGTAGTATGTGTTTCTCTCTCCTAATGCCCCCACTTCTTTATGGATTAATGAAAAAACTTTACTAGTTTGTGTGTGTGTTTTAATTTTTATTTATTTTTATATGTTTTTACTGATTTTTGGAGAGAGAGGAAGGGAAATGGATAGAGAGATAGAAACATCCATGAGATGAGAGAGGAACATCATCAACAGGCTGCCTCCTGCATGCACCCCCATTGGAGATTGAGCCCACAGCCTGGGCATGTGCCCTGACCAGGAATCAAACCGGTGCCCTCTTTGTTCCTGGGTCCATGCTCAACTGCTGAGCCACACCAGCTGGGCTTGTGTGCTTGTTTAGTTCCAAAGCCTCAAGGCACCCACTAAAAGTCAATGGCTTTGTCTTCTGGAAAAAAACAAACCTCTGCATGTCTGAGTAATTGAGGGAGGAGGGTGCAGGAGGAGCTCTGATCCTGTGGGTGGTGGTTGTTTTTTCCTAAAGTATTGAGGAATAAACACACCTTGCCACCATGAGATTGATTTCCTTTCTGTCCATTAATAGGATTTGGATTCTATTTCCTGTAGAATAATAACCCTTACATTATTTTGCTAATAATATCTTTGCTCCCTTGTTCAAGTTTACATTAAAACCTTCACCACATTAATCTATCTATGAATAGGAAATGGCCAAGTTGCTGCTCTCTGATCCCCAGAAATCTCCATTGACCACCTGACTGGATGGATGTGCAGTAGGCAGGGAGGGGTGGAGGACTTCTCAATGCACTCCCACCTCACTGGAAATTGGAAAAGCAATTGTATTACCCGCTTGGACTGATAACAAAAAACGCAGCCGGGGCCATTTGGACTTGTAGTCTATGGGTCTTTATAACAAAAGGACTGATTTGAAGTTACAAAGTAGGTATAATGACCCACCTGAGGATCAGCCCTGGGTTATCTGTCCTGCATCAGGAGGCTGGATGCTGAGCTTGTGACAACCGCGCTGCAGGGGTCGGAGGGGGTGTACCTGGGAGACCTACTTAAGGGCCTGTGCAGCTGCTGTTGCTTATCTGGGCTCACCTACAGGACATTCTTGCTTGGGGAAGTGCCCTGTCCAGAAAATCATCTCTCTCCTCTTGTGAAACAGCAGGCAGCGAGGATTGTTGATTTTGCTTTTGGCTAAACCATAGAGAGCTAAAAATAACCCGTACAGTCTGCAGGGATGAAAGTAAGTTACATTTTAAGATAGAAACTTGATTCCGTTACTCAGGGATATGAAAAAGAAACGTTCTATAGACTTAAATTAGGGCCAGGTTTAAAAGCAATAATAATCATAAACACAGAAAGCTAACTGATAGTCCGCTATATTGGATGAGAGATAAAGATTGCATCAAAGTTTGGGGTTTGAAGGCATATATACGGTAGTGGATGACCAATGGTCCCTGCAGTCATAGGTGACAGCCACAGGGGGGCAGCAAACTTTTGTAACCATGCAATGGCCAGCACACTTGCTTGGAATCTGTGACTCCGATATCACATATGTCACGAGCTACCTAAAAACAAATCAAGTGTTCATACACTGGCATAAATATTCATGACTTTTTGAAAACATTTCATGAGAAGAAGAAAATCATTAGTATTTCCCTGATGTTGTCATGCATTGCATCATAAGAGGAGTATCTATAAAAACTCCCTTACTCACTTTTTTTTCAATATTAGGATATATTCCCCCCTCTCTTTGAAAATGGTTCATGAATAATATTTGGGGTTTCTGTAGCTTTGTTTTAACTACTTTAATTATTGCAATATCCAATTACATGGAGATCAAGCCCTTTGGGTTCTCATTATTCTTATGTAATACAGTTTTATCTGAATCCTTCTCCTTCAATAAAACATTGGAAATATTTGGTCTTAAGTTCACCAAGTCTCACCCACAAGAAATGTTTTCTTCCTACTTTTCTTTTCTCCTTCAAGCAGTTGTTTTATGTCTTAAGTAACATTGACATACATTGAATATCGCTAGCTGCCAACTCTCCTCCTGGTATGCATTCTCCCCTTTTCTACTAGTATAATGACACAACTCCTGCATGTTAGCTGTACACGCCATTCCTTCTTACCTTTCTTTTCCTTGTTCCCACTGGCTGGAGTGGAGATGTCTTGGGCCATTAGGATAAGTGTATCATCTCAACGGTGGCAGAGCAACAAGATCAAAGGGTCCTCGGCCATCTAGCTTGCCTTGCAAGGACTGCTTACACCTGGGTATCAGAAACATGCACTTTACCTTATTGAAGCCACCTTAGTTTAAGGCTCCTGTTGCAGCAAGTGAGCCTATGTCCTAGCGACTAATGTACACCAGGTAATAGTTGAGTTGCTCATGTGTGTTATCACCTTGAATCTTCATAAGCTCTCTCTAAGGCGGGCCTTGTCATTATTTACACTTTAGAAATGAATAAACCAAGGGACAGCGGTTTGAGAAGTTTGGTGAGGGCCACACACCAAATGGGAAAACCAGAGCCTCTGCTCTGAAGCACCATGCCATTCCTTACTCACGGATGACTCCATCCCTTCCCTCATTCCTCACATATAAGGAAGGCCAAGGCCTGCAACTCGCTCTTGGAATCGATTCCTTTCTCCCCAGCTCTACTACCATCAGCCATTGTCTTTCTCCCAGTTGGGGTCACAGCTGCCAGTCACAGTCTCCTCTAATTCTAATTCATTCTCATTTAACCTCCAAAGTTACCTGCTCCCAAAATAAATTTGACTGCTGTGTGTTGCCCTTGAATTCCTTGTCAAGTACTTTTACAAAAGCATTCATTTCCAAACCCCTCTATTTATGATATGGCTCCTAGAATGTCTTTAGGACCTCCTTATTCCTGTTCCACTTACCCTGCCAAACTCTCCTCCAAGTCTCTAGATTGAGCAGAAAAAAAGTGGGAACGAAGAAATGAGTGCTCCCTTTGTTCCCTGGAAACCTATGTCACAGGCTGTTATACAGCTCCAAGAGTTCTTGTGCTCTGCGTTACAGAATTCCGCACTGTCCTGGGTTCTCTAATGTTTTTCTGTTGTAGCATTCTTTACTCAAGCACTAGAGATCTGTAGTTGTGCCTTGTATCTTCTGTGTATCACAGAGTGCTGACCCATGGCAGGCAGTCTATGGAGAGCTGTTTGTCCACATACTCAATGTTACTTCTCTGGAAGTAACAAGTGGTGGTGAGGAAGGCATTCATTAATCCTATATAATAAAAGGTTAATATGCAAATCGACCGAACAGTGGAATGACTGGTTGCTATAACACACACTGACCACAGGGGGCAGATGTTCAATGCAGGAGCTGCCCCCTTGTGTGCTAAGAATGTCCGACTGCCGGCTTAGGCCCGCTCCCCATCAGTCGGACATCCCCCAAGGGCTCTCAGACTACAAGAGGGCACAGTCTGGGCTGAGGAATGCCCCCCCGACACACACAAAGTGCAGGAATTTCATGCACCGGGCATCTAGTATTATATAATTTGACATTATTAAAGAAGTAATCTCAGATGCCTGAGTACAGGGCATGTGTTCTAAAATGCTTTTGTTTGGCTCGATCCCATATAACAACATTTTGTGTTAAGTACTCTTTCTCATTCAAGATAAAATATCTTTCTTTCTAGTCTGACATATATGATGTGACCTGAGTTATTTGTGATTGTTTTTAGCTTTTGCTCATGTTGCATTTTGAAGTTCAATATGCACAGAAATCTTGGCATACTGTGATGCTAAATTTACTCATTAATACATTGGAATCCATGTTCCTAATTTGGTAGAAAGTTCAAAGCTATACTAGTAAAAGCCCAAATACCAAAACTTCTATTGGGTTTCAGGGAGGCACCTTTTCAATTGAGTCTTATTCAAAATTGAATCTTTTTATTTCAATATTACATTTTAAAGTGAAGGCTTGAAGGATTCACTCATTGTTATGTTGTTGATCTTTGTAGGAATAGTGAACAAGCCTGGCAATTCAACTGCCTGATATTATCTGCTACATTATATAACTAGAATGTCAAAATAGCAAGAAAATCCTATGGACATCAGTTGATTTTTTTTCTATAAAAACCTTAAGTCTCATACTACTCACATAACAACTTGTCTCAGAAATTAAATGAGAAGAAAAGAAACTGCTGTCAATGCTGTTTGTTGTTGTTGTTCTAAATGGTTTTTATAACATTATCTTTGGACAAATCTGTCCAGGTTTTATGTTTTTTTACAAAATATAGACAACAAAGTGGGTGTTGACTGTAATAATTATCTATTCATCTCTGTCTCATTCTAGAAGTATTTATTATATCTTTAGTCCTTTTATTGTGATTATAAAAACAGCAAATTTTAAAAACAAACAAACACAGAGGTGGGTAAGAAAGAGATGGCTGCCTGTGTGTCTCTCCCCAGATGTAACCACTGTCAACTGTTCCACTGTTTCTGTCAGTGGAACAGATGGGTAGATAAATGGGAATCTTGGTGCATTGACCAAAAGGAAAGGAAATGGTGTTTCTGTAAGTTCCAATTACAGTATATTGTTCAGGAATAATTCAATTTGTTTCATCTTTGGCTTTTATGTTGGTCTAAGATCCAACCACTTCAGTGGGGGATGTTATGTAACACTGTGGCTATTGAAGGACTGCCCACTGACTAGAGTTTAGATTTCAGGGTGTTAAGCACTCCTGTGCAGTAATTTACATTATTGGTGAGGTGACTGTCAATAACTTATCTGGTCATGAATATTCTGGAAGTGGGTTCCCTGAATAGTTTAGGAAGTTGCCAAGATAAGTTTCCTCTGGGATAATAAAGTCAGGTTAAAAAATGCGTTTCCAGATAATTATTCAATTTGATTAGATGAAACAAGAAAAAAAATGCTTCAGTGTTCCCTGAGTAGTTTGTAGCAGAGCTGGCAAAGAGTCCTGTTCTCCTTCACCTGACCCTCTCCCAGGTCTCCTGCCCCATCAACCCCTCCCCGAGGGCGAGCCTCTGAGAATCTCAGGCTTAGGGAAGACAGATCTCAACTGTAGAATTGGATGAGGTTTAACATGTGTATACACGTGTTTACACACTGTCCAGTAAAGATGGAGATATTCCCTTCACTTCTGACAAGTTTCTTCGCTCTACCTCGAGTCCAATCTGTCCCCTCTTCCCTACAGCTCTGGTAATTTCTGTCACTATAGATTAGTTGTGACTGTTCTTGATCTTCATATAAATGGAATCATACAGGATGTTCTCCTTTGTGTCTGGCTTTTTCAGTTTCTTATAATGTTTTAAAGATTCATCCATGTTGTTTGTTTTTCAGTGCTGAATTTGATTCCACTTTATAAATTACCACATTTATTTACCCATGAAACATGTCTTTCTGTGTCATTTTATTTGAGTTTTTTGGTATTGTATTCTGGTTGCTGCAATTTCATTATTCATTCACACTGAACACAAAGAGGGACCAGATCATTTGGAAAACCTATATAATAAAAGCCTAATATGCTAAGTGTTCAGTTGTCCATTCAACCAATCAAAGTGTAATATGCTAATGACATGCTAAGGCCACTCAACTGCTCGCTATGATGTACACTGACCACGAGGGGGCAGATAGTTGACCCATCAACCAGTCGCTATGACATGCACTGACCACCAGGGGGCAGACGCTCCAACCGGTAGGTTAGCTTGCTGCTGGGGGATCAGGATTGAGTGAGATGGGCTGGACATGCCCTGGAGCCCTCCCGTGGTCCCTCCCTGGCTGGCCAACTTCTTGCATCTCTCCCTGACCCCTACTGTGACCTATCACAATCTGGGACCCCTTGGGGGATGTCGGAGAGTCGGTTTCAGCCCGATCCTACAGGCCAGGCTAAGGGACCCCACTTGTGCATGAATTCATGCACTGGGCCTCTATTTAATAATATTTAAAATCTGTAGTCAATTTAGAAACTGCTGAACTGCCCATTATTATCACCTCCTCACTACCAAACTTTAAACCAAGGCTGGTGTTCTCTGAAGTTTCTGGCTCCACTTGGGAATAATATGTCATATTTATGCCAGACTCTACAGTTTACAAAGCATTTTCATACCCAGCATTTTCTTTTACCTTGGTCAGCACTGAGCATTTCTAGGGACCAGCCTTTGAAATGGCGAGTCACATACACGGACTTTCTGTTCCTTTCCCCCCATATTAAAATTTTGGGATGTGATGCTCAGTCAGGTTTCTTTGGGACCCGTAAAAGGAATTGCTAATTCTCTGCGTGGCCATAGGGCCTGGCTAGGGTTTCAATGCAGCCAACTCTACTGCTTGCTGAGGGGCATGTTTATAGGCACATGCCTCTTGTCTGTGCTGCCCTTTGTTATTTTACACATTGCTTTTTAAACATGAGAAATATTTGCCTGGCCAGAGTGGTGGTGGTCAGCGATCAGTTGTTCGGTTGTTTGGTTGTTCTGCCATTCAGTCTA
>NW_005370782.1:273823-288025 GCF_000412655.1 Myotis brandtii
TTTTTTTTTTTTTTTTTTTGGGCCAGCTTTAGCTCTGGGGCCTTGCTGCTGAAAACATAGATACAATGTTGTGGTCCGAGCCCGGCTGAATGGAAGCCCTTTTCTGGGGTTTTGTTTAGCTTCTTATTTGCAACATAGTATATAGTTGCTTAGAGTTGCAACTGAGAGGCTGGCAAGTGAGGCGGGGAACGTTGGAGTCTTCAGCAAGCAAGCCTCCCTGCTCGCTTCAGTGCCTGGCTGCCGGCCGCCATCTTGGCTGACAGTTAATTTGCATATACTCACTGATTAGCCAATGAAAAGGGTAGCGGTCGTACGCCAATTACCATGTTTCTCTTTTATTAGTGTAGATATATATATATATATATATATTAGAGCCCACATGTAATGAAATCATATGTTGTTTGTCTTTCTCTGACTGACTTATTTCACTTAGCATAATGCTCTCCAGGTCCATCTATGCTATCTCAAAGGGTAAGATTTCCTTCTTTTTACATCTGAGTAGTATTCCATTGTGTAAATGTACAACTTATTTTTTTATGCACTCATCTACTGATGGGCACTTGGGCTGCTTCCAAATACTGGCTACTATAAATAATGTTGCAAGGAACAAAGGGGTGAATATATTCTTTTGAATCAGTGTTTCAGGTCTTTTTGTATATATTCTTAGAAGTGGAATAGTTGGCTCATAAGGCAGTTCCTTTTTTAATTTTTTGAGGTAACTCTATAATGCTTTCCACAGTGGCTGTTCTAATCTGCATTCTCACCAAAAGCGCATAAGGGTTCCCTTTTCTCCACATTCTTACCAGTACTTGTTTGTTGATTTATTGATAGTAGCCATTCTGACAAGTGTGAGGGGATATCTCATTGTAGTTTTTATTTGCATTTCTCTGATGATTAGTGATGTTGAGCATCTTTTCATATGTCTATTGACCATTTGTATGTCTTATTTTGAGAAGTGTCTGTTTAGATCTTTAGCTCATTTTTAAGTTGGATTGTTTGGGTGGTGGTGTTGCGTTGTATAGGTTCTTATAAATTTTGGATGTATCATTGGTGAATATGGTCTTCCATTTAGTGTGGGTTTTTTTTCATTTTGTTAATGGCTTTCTTTGCTGTGCAAAAACTTTTTAGTTTGATGTAGTCCCATTTGTTTATTTCTTCTTTTGTTTCCCTTGCCTGAGGAGATATATCAGCAAAAATATTGCTATGAGAAATGTCTGCGATTTTATTGCCTATGTTATTTTCTAGGACTTTTATGGTTTTGAGTCTAACATTTCAGTCTTTAATTCACTTTGAGTTTATTCTTGTGTATGGTGTAAGAAGGTGGTCTAGTTTTATACCTATGGCTTTTTAAAAAATAAATCCTGATTCTTTTTTTATTTTTTTTATCTATTTTTATTTTTTTTAAATATATTTTATTGATTTTTTACAGAGAGGAAGGGAGAGGGACAGAGAGTTAGAAACATCGATGAGAGAGAAACACCGATCAGCTGCCTCCTGCACACCCCCCACTGGGGGTGTGCCCGCAACCAAGGTACATGCCCTTGACAGGAATCGAACCTGGGACCCTTGAGTCCGCAGGCCGACGCTCTATCCACTGAGCCAAACCAGTTAGGGCCTGATTCTTTTTTTAAAATGAAAAATTATATATAGGCCATATAATATAATACACATGATATAATACATTTAAATACATTTCTTATGCTGCGTGTGTGTGTGTGTGTGTGTGTGTGTGTGTGTGTGTGTGCGTGTGTGTGTGTGTGTGTTTTTTTTTTTTCAGGAAACACATTTTATCAAGGATGACTGGCATTTTTGTTTAAACCATACATTTTCTCTATAAAACTGTGAAGTAGACAGACAAGTACTCTGACCATTTTCAAGGACAGAAAGATGACCCTGCATTTCAGGGTTGGCAAAAGTAGGCTTACAGTTGTGAGTATGTAAAACACAGAGCATATTCTTGTGTTATTTTTTATTAACTATTGTATTATTTTCCATACAAACAACTGTAAACCTATGTTTGCCCCACCCTGTATAAAATGGCTAGAAATAGGTGAGACTGGAATTAAAATTTAACCCCTCTAAGAGATTTCCAGTGTTTTCCCTGCTACACTTTTTCTGCTTATCCTTTCAGTTTTGGATATAGCCACCCAAGGAGAGGATCAGGAGCAAAGCCAAGAACAGAAAGAGTCTGCAAATGTCATTATGAAAGCTCTGGATAAACAGTAATTTTACTCAGATCTGAGAACTAGAAAGCTGGCTGAAAAACTGCAGTGTAAAGATTGACGAAACTGGATGGCAAATCAATATTTATCCAGAATAAACTTTATTGACCAATTACTTAAATTTCAAAGAAGTTAATTTGTGTTGCAGCAGCTTTGCAGATGTTTTCCAAAGGGCTGAAGACATAGCCTGATCCTGTTTGGTTTGCAGAAAGCATTGTGTGCCGTGCTTTAGAGTACAACCCGGGGTCAGCATTTTGGTGACAGCACAAAAGGCCTTTAACGTCAAGAAGCATCTGTGAGGTTAGTTGGGTGCTGGCTCTCCAGTGATCGAATCCTGATCTCTAACCAGGATGACCCAGTCTGCTCTTGAAATGAGATTTCTAACAGGAATTAACCACGACCTCTTTTTCTTCTCTTTACAAAGCAAGCTGCTTTGTCATCCTTCCTTTACTGAAACTGCCACAAAAGAAGAGTCTGAGAGAGTTGTCCTGCTGAAGAAGGTGCCGCAGATAATAGACAAAAGGAGTTGTAGGCAATTGCTCACTGCCCCTCCCTGCATCATTGCTCAGAGAATACTCTTAGAGAATGCCCTTAGAGAATACTCAGATAGGTTTTAGGGCAACAATGGCTTGGTTTTAATGTTCATGAATAAAAGAAGGAGCCTGTGAATAAGAGTCTGAATTTGGAAGGCAGTAGAGAAGTATCAAGAGGGAAAAGGAACCGTGGGCTGAATTTGAAGAAGTAGAATAGGAAGGAAGTAATCTTTTTTCTGTATCACCCCCAGTGACCTTGGCCTTGTCAAATGCATCACAGTTTTCAGCAATATCTCAGCCACAGCAAGGAAGAAGCCCATCCTTAAAGAGCTGCATTAACTCCTCTAAGCTAGTTGGAGAAGGTGTGTGTGTGTGTGTGTGTGTGTGTGTGTGTGTGTGTGTGTGAATTTCAATCTAATTCATTTTGTTTGTTTTGCTCTATGAAGGGAGGAGAAATGGAACTTAATAAGTGCCTAAGTTCTTCTGAACCTCAAAATAGCCTCTCTGGTTGGAGACATTGCTGCTTACCCAACTTGTCATGGTGATAGGGAACGTTAGAATTGAAAATTGCATCCATGTTTGAGGAACTGTACTCTATCCCGATCCCGACGTCAGAGTGGTCATTTTAAATATCTTAAAGTTAAAAAGCTTCATCTTGTATTGGGATCATAACTTAGGACTTGAAGACATTTGAAATCAAATTTATGCAGATTTTTAAGAAGTTTTGCTCACCCACACATACAAACATTTCAGCCACCTAAGCCATGTTAATGTGAGTGAGAAATAATGTAAAGAGCATCCTTTAGAGCAAGCATGTGAAACTCATGACCCACAGGCTGCCTGCGGCCCACAATGAATATTTTTGCAGCCCAGCCAATATAACAGTATGTAAGAAACGTTTTAATAAAAATATTGTAACTTACTTTTTACAATATCCTGTTATACATAATTATTAATAACTAACTACAATGTTCGCTAATGACTGATTACTATAATCGTATTGCATTCATTTCCCTTACGTGCCTTACACACAGGCACACCATTTCTCTCCACTAATACTAGCAGCGAATATTTTAGCAGCCGATTACCATGTCATTAGTCTTGGTCTTACTTGTTTGGTGTGCACAACGGGAAATATTTCACTTTTGGAGAACAAGAAAAATAGGTTTATTTGTGTTACGCTTATTATTTTGTGCAGTTATTCAGTGTCTGGTAAGTTAATGTTCAAGAAAAAGTATTAATTTTTATTAAAATGTTCTATTACTTTATGTTAATGATTACTCATTTATTTCAGCCCTTTGTATTCAGCATGTCTCCATCGAAATAAACCTACGTTTCTATGAAAATTGAAGCTTTTGTTTTTTTGCGGCCCACATAAACTTAAACCTTGTTTATTTGGCCCGTGTTAGCCTTTAAGTTTAACATGCTTGCTTAGAGGATGAATAGGGGCTACCAGCTTTGTCTCAATCCTCTTCCTGGTCACACAGTTCTATTATCTAGCTGTGGGCTTCTGGATGATAACTTGCCAACCAGAGCTTTTAAACATCTGTTTAGAAAGTTCTTTAGTCAGTTTTCTCTCTTCATGGAAATTGTGAGGTTTAAATGTTGACTTTGTCCCTTGTAATCAGAGTCCTGGGCAATACATTTATTCATTTGGGGGATATTTATAGAAGTTATGTTCTCAAAAACCTCAATAGATTTGAATAAGAACTATTTCTATAACAGTTGCATCAAACAATAAAGGACCCTGTTAAAATACAAATATTATTGAAAAGGACTGCACATCAAGTCTCTAACCTCTGTGATCACTTTAACAGTAACTATCTGTCTGTTATCAATATCTTTGAGTCTTGCTAGAAAAATCAGCACAGGTTAGTTGCAAAGGAAAAGAAAGGCCTGAAACAAGGATCATCCTGAAACAATTAATTTTTGGTTTGAAGATGCCCAGATGTATGATTATGGGAAGTTAACTTCCATAAAATGGGCATAAATAACACTTAGCTCTGAGGGTTGCCTGACAATTAATTGGGATAATACATATTAAGGTATTGAATATGATGCCTACCACTTATTTCATGTTCAGCAAATGTCAGATATTGCTATTATAATAAAAACTAGAGGCCCGGTGCATGAAATTCGTGCAGTTGGGGGGTCCCTCAGCCCGACCTGCACCTTCTCACAGTCTGGGAGCCCTTGGGGGATGTCCGACTGCCACAGAGGCAGGAGAGGCTCCCGCCACCACCGCTGCGCTCGCCAGCCATGAGCCTGGCTCAGGGCTTCTGGCTGAGTGACGCTCCCCCTATGGGAGCGCACTGATCACCAGGGAGCAGCTCCTGCATTGAGTGTCTGCCCCCTGGTGGTCAGTGAGCATCATAGCGACTGGTTGTTCCACCCTTTGGTCTATTTGCATATTAGCCTTTTATTACATAGGATAGTAAAATATTTCACATAATTGAATACGTTTTTGATTTATGAACTACTTCAAAATCTTTCATCATATCATTACTGTTTAGTTTTTATTTACAGTTCTGTTTAAAAATATGGTATAGTCTTTGGGATTTGCACACCTGGAAATGTACCAGTACCTTTAGTACCTGTGCTTATAATATTTTTTGTGTATACCTAAGGTAATCATATTGTAATTCATTGTTCATGACACTTTGTGTGACCCCAAGTCATTATTTCTATTTGTATCTGTGTCTGTGTACAATTAATTTCAAATGCATCTGACATATGTCTCATGACAGGGAACCAAAATCATTTATATTGGCAAGTCTAAATGTCATCCATGGCCCTCCAGAAAAAGACATTTTAACACTTTTTTTACATTTCAACACTTTTCTACCACTTGATAGGATAACAGAGCTAACTGAGACATAATTTACATTTATGGAATATAGATTTACTGATTTTTGTCCACTTTCTTCCCAAAACTATGTTCAACAAATACATCTAAGAAATAGTTTTGTGGGGAGGTAATATTCCTGAGGTTCTCATTTATGGATTGGCATAATCTATACAGAGATTATTAAGCATTAGTTGGACAGCCTTTAGAAAAATGCTATTCTCCACTAATAATGATATTACTATTTTTTTAGTAGATAGCTTCTGGTCATCATTTTCTAGTCCTCACAGAATCTGGGAAGAGCTATATAGCTACAGCATCTAAATAACCCAGTCTTGGAGGAAAAGATATAATGGAGAACCAGCAACTGACTTTTTAAAACTACAATAACACAAATTTATTATCTTATCATAGATGAACACAAGCCTTAGAAAAGGGCAAGGCAGCCAGTGGTAAATATGGTCTGCAGTCTGTAACTTTGGGGCTTTCAAAAATGGAGAATTTGTTTCTTTTCACTCTGACCTTGAATTTTTTTGCTTTGACATCTTTCCTCTTGCTATCAGTCATGGCCCTGCAAGAACTGACAAATGGAGCAAACTTTGGTTTTTGGGTGAAGTCACAAGCAAAAGATAACTCTTAAAAGACAACTGTCTTTTTGCATCAGATTTGAGCTATTTTGCTTTTCTTAGTCTAAGGAGAGAGCCAAATGCCAATTCCAGTTTATCACATGTCCTTTCATAGAGCTGCTGGTAAAGCAATTAACTTCGTAAATGACAGCCATGGTGGATACTGGTTCCGTTACTGCCATTTTATGCAGACAGAGTATGTGTTTTCCCAAGATTAAAATTTTATGACAAGATATTTTTAAGCCATAATACAGAGCTGTTATTTGTCAAAGAGGTTATATTTGTTTGTGGCTGTAGCAGAAATCTCAGAGGAAAAATTCCCAGGCTCCATTGTACTTTTAAGAAGTACATAAACCTGAAGAGTAAGGCTTTTCTTTCAGAATAGATTTTGTTTTGACTTTGCAAGTTCACACTTCCTCTAAGCAGTATAACATTTGGAATAGGCACATACAATATTTCAGGGTGTTGGTGTCAATGCTTTTTTTCAGATATTCCTAGGGAAAGTCTGAGGATAGATTTCTTCCCTTTTGTCTCTACTTTCCCACCCTGAGTTGCCTTGATGTAGAGTCTGGGCGAAGGGCTTCAGGTCTTGTGTCCACCCAAGTCCAGGAGACCATTGACCAGTGGAGACCATTGCTGTTGTGACAGTGTTTAATAAAAGAGATTCACTGAACGCCTAAGTCTGGAAGGGATTGTCCAAAGCAAATGTAGAATTCTGTCACTTTTCAAATGGGAAACTGGGATATAGGGAGATGAAGGGGCCTGACAAGGTCCTGTTATTCGCTAGTGTCAGAGATGTGATCCGGGCAAACTGACCCTCCATTTAGTGATCTTCTCAGTAACTCCCCAGTGTTCTTTTTGCTTCCCTCTTCAGATATTCCTAGGGAAAGTCCGAGGATAGATTTCTTCCCTTTTCTCTCTACTTTCCCACCCTGAGTTGCCTTGATGTAGAGTCTGGGCGAAGGGCTTCAGGTCTTGTGTCCACCCAAGTCCAGGAGACCATTGACCAGTGGAGACCATTGCTGTTGTGACAGTGTTTAATGAAAGAGATTCACTGAACGCCTAAGGCTGGAAGGGATTGTCCAAATCAAATGTAGAATTCTGTCACTTTTCAAATGGAAACTGGGATATAGGGAGATGAAGGGGCCTAACAAGGTCCTGTTATTCGCTAGTGTCAGAGATGTGATCCGGGCAAACTGACTCTCCATTTAGTGATCTTCTCAGTAACTCCCCAGTGTTCTTTTTGCTTCCCTCTTGATTTGCTTCCATCCCTCTCCATCCCACTGGTCCCTGATTCTGACAGGATGTGACTTTCACCTCAGTCCTGCCCTTCAGATATACTCAGTGGGATTTCCGTGGCATTTTCTGAGCTGTCCTTGCCTTGGACTTGACGCCTCTGGTGGTTTTAGTTCCTTACGACCTGGAGAAGGACTCCTTCTTCATCTGTGGGCTTTTACTACTGTGCTGCTGCTGTGTCTGCTCCCACCATCACCATGGTTTGTTCAGTTACTACCCTCTGTCAGGGATTGTGCTTGGCACTTTGTAAAAACAAGCTCTGAACTCCACACAACAACTCTTTAGGTGGGTATTTTACCACCTTGCAGTTGAGGAAATAAAAACTCAGAGAGGTTAGATCATGTTCCCATCAACTTAGAGTGGTAAATGTGAGCTGTGATAAAAACCCAGGCATGTCCAAATCCCATTTCCCTCTCCAGGACACCCTTCATCCCATCTGACCTGCTCACAGCTCAGATCATGACTAACAAACCATGGCAAGTTGTATGAGGCTTCCATCTTTGGGCTTGTCTGGTGCTGGTCTTTCCCAGCTTTCTGCTCTTAGGGCTCTGTTCCATATTACATGTCATTCTATTGGCTGAACAAAAACAGTAACTCGTTTTTGCTGAAACAGTAACTTCCTGACTGAAACGCCAGCTGAAAACATACCCTCCAATGGACAGATTATAGAATGCTGTGATATATTTGAGGTAACACAATTGATTTCATGTTCTTTCCTACTTGTCACTTCTGCTGCTCACGAGAACAATTCTTTTTAATCATTTCACATTCACTATCCTGAAGGCAGCACGGTCAGAAGGGGTCTTGGCATCCCTTGTTCCAACAGCTGCCAAAGCATATCTGCTGCCTTGTAGCTAGAACAGGTTGCATCTACCTACTTTTCCCTACCTGAGAGTTAAAGGGACATAGAAGGCTCTCATGTGACAGCCTTTCATTAGAGAATTCCTGGTAAATTACTTCATTGCATGAGTGGAAAAGAAGGAGAAAATATTCATTGGCTACCTATAATGTGCATATAAATATGCTAGAAATTTTCACATATATTATCTCAATTCATTTTCCCAGTAATTATATGAAATATGGAATTTTATTCTCATTTTAGAGTGACATTAAATGGCTTATTCCAGATCACACAATTGGAAATGAGTACAGTTGGCATTTGAATCTGGGTGAGACTGACTCTATGTATATGACTAAGTTACCCCTGGATACTCCCAGGGGCTGTGGCCCAGGCGTCTGTCATCCTGTCCATCATTATTGTCACCCTATGAGGGTTAGACAGGGACCCTGGCTTCACAAATCCTAAAAAGGTTCTTCACTAATCATTGAAATATTTATCGCATTTTAATAAAGAATGGTGATTTCCGTTGTCATAGACAAACTACATTAGAAATCTGTAACTTCCTATAGTTTCTGTTTTCCACACCCCACTCAGTGACCGCGTAGACTTATGGTGAAGAATGATACCCTGGTAGGCAAAGACCCAGTGGATTCTTCCATCTGGTGGTTTGATGAAAAACCAAGGCAATATCTATTTTGTCTATGTGTTGAGTCCCAAGGGAAGGAATTCATCTAACTAGAGTGGCTGACAAATTTTTTACTCTGGATTGATAGCTCCATACCTGAACTTGAAAAGAAAGAGAACTCTATTCCTAACCATTGTGATCTTTCTCTTCCCCTCAGATCCCCTCCTGGTTTCATCCTCTATGACAGGCTCTTTCCATCTCCGCAACACCTGAGCGCCTACACAGGGCCAGTATGCATCGAGCCTTCTTTTAAAAGACATTCCTTTCTAAGAAGTGGAATGTAGATTATTTATTTTATTTTTTATAATTTAGGTAACATTTCTAAATGTGAATTTCTTTCTTTTAAAATAAGAAGGTTTAAGTTGAAAGTATTTCAGGATTCAATGTGTTTCTAAAACAGGTTAAGATAAATGAGCCTTAAGGAGCAATTTGAATTCTTTACCCAGCATAAAATGTGAGCAGTGGGCTCCCCAGCCACAGGGTGATGCCTCTGTCCACTGCTGTGGGGCAGAGGTTTATTGCCATTTCTCTCCGGTTCTATTTACAGAGCCTCCTTTCCGTGTCCTCTTCATAGCCATCCATTCTCTCTATCGTTCCTTTATTCTTTTCTAGTCACACACCAGTTCTCGCTGCCTCTGCCCTCAGGGGCTTATGACCCCAATTTTCTCCTGATTTTCCTACTAAGGCTGGTGCTGCTCAAACTTGTTATAAATTTCATCAGATCATATTCAATTCAACCAATGTCTGTTTAGTGTCAACCATGTGAAGGCCTGTGATGGTTGCTATTTCCATTCTGGTGGTACAACCTCATCAAGTAGAAAATTTTCTAGAAAGAGAAGCCTGAGGTAATTTTATTAAATCTTCTCCCCTTCTTAAAGGATCTTTATGGTGTTTGTTTTATGTGCAAATAAAATATGATTTTGAAAGTATTCTTTGTTATATATTAATAAGAATTTTAATAAGAAAACATATATATGACATGTTAGTTATCCAGTTTAGGCACCCAAAAGGAAGAAATAACATACTTACCTACTGAGTTTTATATTGTTTTCAAAAGTATCCATGTCCAGTCACAAGGTTTAGTATTCTAAAAGCCTCCATTCTGTGTTTAAGAAATTTCGTGTTATAGGGAAAAACAGGCTTAAATAATTGAGGTTGCTTATGAATTAGGAAAGTATTTATTAATATATTTTATACTCATTAAGATAATATAGTAAAGACAGCCAATTAAATAAAGAGAAAGTCAGTAATAGTTTACACATCTTAAATTAAAGGGGAATAAAGCATTCTTTGCTCAAAGAAACCCGTTTTAGCCATTTTAGTTCTCCAAGTTTTAATGAGATGCTTATTAATTTAATTAGCTTGGAAGGTATTATGTAGGATTATCCTACTAAATTGGTATTTGTTCCAAAAGCAATGCAATTGAATTGTTGACTCTTGCCTTCTAGGTACCACAGTAATTCCAGAAACACAGAATAATTAATGACTAAGATGAAACAAGTAAATAAAGCATTGGAAATTCTTTAGCATATGTAAATAAGCGATTCTCAGTCCTGATACTCACTCTTAGTTTTGTTCATTACCACTTTAAGCCAAAACACATCCTGGAAATTTCTCTTTCATAAAACCCCTCTTCCTTCTTTCCTGAAAGATCCTTAAATACAGTTTTAAAGCTCAGGGTTACTGTCCCTCAGATTTATTTAATGTCTTGTTGGCAGCTTTGCAGCACCCTCCCCCTTCCAGTTTAATATCACTTCTTATATGAAAACATTCTTGAACTATCCATTGAATTGGACAGTTCTCTTTTTGAAACCCCATTCCTTTTATTCAAACTTCTGGTGCCGTTACTTTGATAGTTACCCTATTTATCTTAATTATATTGTGAGCTTCTCAAGTACTATATTCCCTTGTCTTAGTTTGCCCAGCAGCATCTATCATGGACCTTGCAGACAATGAGTGCTCAACAAACACTGGCTAAAATGAATTATTGAGTTACTATTTGGTACCAGTGTGTTAGCAACGGGAAGTCAATATTTATAGTTCAGAAAGAATGGACAAAGCATGCCCTTTGTCTAAACACATGATTATTTCTTTTTAATTTTATAATATACTAGAGGCCTGGTGCATGAAATTCATTGGGAAGTCAATATTTATAGTTCAGAAAGAATGGCCAAAGCATGCCCTTTGTCTAATCACATGATTATTTCTTTTTAATTTTATAATATACTGGAAGCCTGGTGCATGAAATTCATGCACAGGGGTCGCGGGTCTCTCAGCCTGGCCTGCACCCTCTCACAATCCGGGACCACCTTGGGAGATGTCCGACTGCCAGTTTAGGCCCCATCCCCAGCAGTCGGACATCCCTCTTGCAATCCAGGACCACTGGCTCCTAACTTCGGGCCTGCCTGCCTGCCTGATTGCCCCTAACCACTCTTCCTGCCTGCCTGATTGCCCCTAACCACTCTGCTTGCCTGCCTGATGCCCCTAACTGCTTGCCTGCCTGCCTGATCACCTCTAACCACTTGCCTGCCTGCCTGATCACCGCTAACCACTCACCTGCCTGCCTGATTGCCCCTAACTACTCTGCCTCAGCCCCTGCCACCGCAGTTTCATCTGGAATGATGTTTGGAATGACGTCCAGAAGGTCATTCGGTTGTCTGGTCTAATTAGCATATTATGCTTTTATTATTATAGATTAGATTGCTATTTTTATAATTCAAAAATTAACAAAAGTTGAAAATATTAACAATCTATATATTTCAAATTATGTAATTTAAAAATTTTCTCTATTTCAATATTTTATAGGCATTTGTATACTTTTTAGACACTCAGACCAACTATTAATCTTTCAGATTCTAATGAGGTTTTTATAATATAGAATTTAATTTGTGAGAATTAAAACCATTGTATCTGAATAGTCTACACTTTTTTTCCTTTAGTTTTTCAGAAACAAGCTCTATCTCATTACAGTGGTGAAGTTAAATGGCCCTCAAAATTTCAAAACCATATGTGATTTTATGATCATAGAAGCATTTTTAAGAGTTTCAAAATCAGTGGTCTTTATTTTGTTTATGTTTTTACTTATTTTTAATTAATTAGTGTTTGTGGAATAAATGGATTCATTGGCATTATGTGTTTTCCCTACAATAGATATTTATTTGGGAAAAATTATATGGGTATTGGATTTTTTACCCTATCCAGTATGGCATTCAATCTCTTTTAGCAATCTTAAGCTTCACATATCAAAAAGTAAACCACTGGTATACTCCTCCACAAAACCTCCTCATCTCTACTAATGGCAACTTCATCTTTCCATCTGACCAGGCCAAAAAGCATGGAGTCATTCCTGGGTCCTCCATGCCAGATCATGCCACCATTATTTCTTACCTGTATTACTATAATGGCCTCCAAAAAACCCCACCACCAACAAAACAAACAAAATCACATTCCTTCTATTCTTGTTCATTTATTTCCTATTCTCAAAAAGTAGTCAAAGTAACACTTTTAAAACATGGATCAGATAATGCTACTTTTCTGCTCCAAATGTTCAATGGCTCTGCATTTCACTCATAGAGAAAGGCACGGTCCTTACATGATTTACAAGGCTCTAAATGACCTGCCTCCTTCCCTTACTACCACTCCAGACCTGCCTTGTCACCTCTCTGACTTCTTGCCTTCACTCATTCTGTTTCAGCCAGTCAACCTTATTGCTATCACTTGAACATGCCAGGTACTCTGAGGGCAAAAATCCAAACATTTGCTTTGCACATAAGTAGGTGCTCAATAAATATTTGTTGAATTAAATTGAAGTTAGTTTCCAATTAGTAGCTATTATAAGATTTAGGACTTGGGATTGCCATTCTTCTTTTGTTTGAGTTGTATTTTGTAGCATCAATCTAATACTCAAGTTTTTTTACTCTTTCAAATAGCCTCCTCCCCTCAACCCCCAGGTGGTAATGTGGGCTTTGGGTAAACTTCGATGGTATATTCTGAAAGATAAATAAGATGGAAAACCATAATTATCTTAATTGTTAGAATTAAAAATAAGCATGTTGTTTAGAGAATTGACCAAAGTAGGAGGGCTTTTCTAATTTTATGAAATGATTTAAAATAATTATCTATGATAGAATTAGGGATTTATAAGGATGAATTTTCTTACAATTCTCTCAAGGATACCACCTGCCTACTTTAAATGTAGTAGAAAGTGAAATAGATTATTAGATACATGCATAGCTACAAGTGTTGTTTTTAAATAATTCATTCGTAAACATGATAATATTTGTAAGTAGCCTAAATGTTAAGAACTTTTTTTGAGAAAAGATAAATAAATTATAACATCATCTATAAAAATTTGTGAAAGATTTACTAAGTTTTTTAGATGACATTTCATAGAAATAACAAGTAACTTTTTTCCCCAAAAGGAATTATAAAGCACAATATCATCTTGCCTCTGTGATGACCAGTGTAAGAATCTATGTTTATGTTTGCCTATGCTTGAAGTACTTTATATACAGCATCAAGTTTTTAAATTTATGATGTTAGTGTTTTCTAGGGCAATGTGAATAAAATACAGAAATGCATTGCATTTAATTTTTTATTGATTTTAGAGAGAGAGAGAAAGGGAGATAGATAGATAGATATAGATTTGTTATTCCACTTATTTATGCATTCATTGGTTGAATCTTGAATGTGCCCTGATCAGGGATTGAATCTGCAACCATGGTTTATTGGGACAGCATTCAAACCAACTGAGCTAGCTGGCCAGGGCCAGAAATGCACTGAATTTAAATGTTTTTATTATTGGGCAATAATTTGTTTATAATAACTACTAGAGGTCCAGTGCATGGATTCATGCACATTGAAAGGAAATTAATTAGAAGGGTGGCCGGCGGGGCAGGACTGGGCAAGATGGGCCAAACATGCCCTGGAGCCAACCTCCCGCAGTCCCTCCCTGGCTGGCCGCACCTGGGGCAGTGCTGGGGCTCAAAGGGCACCTGCAGAGTGAACGGGGTCCCTCTGGCAGGTGGGGTCCCTCAGCCTGGCCTGCAAAGATTGGGCCAAAGTTGTCAGTCCGACATCCCCTAACGGGTCCCAGAGTGCAAGAGGACACTCTGCAAAGTTGCTGTCACTCGGCAGCTCCTGAGTTGAGCATCT
>NW_005370782.1:289638-291163 GCF_000412655.1 Myotis brandtii
GCTAATTACCATGTTTCTCTTTTATTAGTGTAGATGTTTTAATCATGAGTACATCTTCCAATTAAAATGAATAAATACTTTTTTTGTTTAAAAGTATTCATTTACAGCCTAAAAGTTTTTTTTAGCAGGATCTCTATTAGGCTTGAGCAAGATTTCAATACCTAACTGATCAATATTACTAGTGACTAAAATATCTATATATATAAAAGCCTAAATGATGTTGTGACTGAACAACCAGAATGACTGGAACAACTGGTCACTATGATGTGCACTGACCACCAGGGGACAGTCGCCCAACACAGGAGCTGCCCCCAATCACCGATGGGGCCTGAAGGCCAACCTTCCAGTCCCTTCCCCTGTTCCTCCCCCTGGCCAGCAGGCCCCTATCACTTGATCTGGGTCTGCTGGCCAACCTCCTGGTCCCTCCCCCTGGCCAGCAGGTCTCGATAGTCTGATTGGGGCTGGGCCCTTGGCTGGGACAGGGAACCAGGAGTGGGTTCTGGCAGATGTGGGTGGTAAGGGAGGTGGGAACCTGATCGGCCCTGATTGCCACGCAGGCCTAGGGATCCCACCCGTGCACGAATTTTGTGCACTGGGCCTCTAGTTTGATAAATAATTTTGTATCTGTAAGATACAGACACTATTTAAGAAGGAGTCCTCAGAGAAACAAAAAAATCAACAGTAGAGACAAAAACAAAATCACCAGAAAAAACATTGTCTTTGTCTGGATGGCTATAACAAAATACCTTAGGATGAATGGCTTACCCAACAAAAATTAATTTCCTCACAGTTATGGGGCTTGGGAAGTTTAAGATCAGAGTGTCAACAAGGTTCATGGTCAGTTTCTGGTGAGAGTTCTCTTCCTGGCCTGCAGATGACTGCCTTTTTTCTCTACTTTCATATGGCCTTAACTCTGTGTGTGCATCAGGGGCTAGGATGGAAGGCGTAGAGAGAGGAGGGAGGGAGGTAGAGAAAGAGAGCAAGTGAGATAAAAAAGAAAGAGAGAGAGATATTCCTCTTCTTATAAGGAACCCAATCCTCATTCTTATTGGATTAGGATCCCACCCTTATGACCTTACTTAACCTTAATTACCTCCCTAAGGGCTTATTCCAAAATACTGTGACATTGGAGGTTACAGTTTTAATGTATGAATGTTTTTGGGTGGAGGCACAATTCAGTCGATAGCAACACAATGATAAAGGCATGTTCATATATTAGTGCTATTACCCAATGCATTATGTATAATATTCAGCAAAATATTACTAGGCATGTTAATAGGCAAGTAACCCCACAGACTGAAGAGACAAAGCATGTACCAAAAACCAGACTCAGATATGGTATAGATTTTGAAATTATGAAATAGGAAATTAAAAATAACTATAATAGCCCTAACCAGTTTGGCTCAGTGGATAGAGCGTCGGCCTGCAGACTCAAGGGTCTCAGGTTCGATTCCGGTCAAGGGCATGTACCTTGGTTGCGGGCATATCCCCAGTGGGGAGTGTGCAGGAGGCAGCTGATCGATGT
>NW_005370782.1:291191-329249 GCF_000412655.1 Myotis brandtii
TCGATGTTTCTCTCTCATCGATGTTTCTAACTCTCTATCCCTCTCCCTTCCGCTCTGTAAAAAAGTAAAAAATCATATTAAAATTTTTTTTAAATAACTATAATAAATATGCTATATATTCTAATGGAGAAAATAAATATAGAAAAATAGATGGATAATGTAAGCAGATAAATGGAAATTCTAAGAAAGAACCAAAAGGAAATTCTTGGAGTTCAAGAATGCCTTTGATGGGCTCATCAGTAGACTGGACAGGGTCAAGGAAAGAATTGGTGAGCTTGAAGATATGTCTGAAGAAATGTACACAACCAAAATGGAAAGAGAAAACAAAAACCTAGAACAGAATATTTAAGAACTGAGGACAAAAGACCAAATATTACAACAAAAGATGCTCTCATTACTCTTATGGCTGAGGAAATTGCAAGGGTTTGGGGAGCTGTAAGCCCAGGAAATGTGGACAAAGACCAAACATATAAATCAAATATTATTAAAGTACATACAGATTGGGGAAAAAGAAATAAAATTGTCTTTGCGGATTAAAAGATTTTCTATGAAGACAATGACACAATAGACAGAAATGAAACAAAACCTCCTTGAATTAAAGAGTAAGTGTTACAATGTCACAAGTTGATATATAAAAGTGAAATGCTCTTCTATATGCCAGCAATACATAATTGCAATTTTTTAAAAATATATATTTTTATTGATTTCAGAGAGGAAGGGAGAGGGAGAGAAATAGAAACAGCAATGATGAGAGAGAACGATTGATTGGCTGCCCCCTGAACGCCCCCTACTGGGGATCGAACCTGCAACCCGGGCACATGCTCTTGACCAGAATCAAATCCAGGACCCACCAGTCTGCCGGCCTATGCTCTATTCACTGAGCAAAACCAGCTAGGGCCATAATTGCCATCTTAAGTTAAAAACATAATACCACTTATATTGTTATAGCACCAAAAAGATATACTTAAATATAAATCTAACAAAGTATATTATAAAAATATCCATTATCATCTACATTCTCCTAATACTTTATTATATAATGTTTCTTTTTTTACTCTGTTCTATGCAGTAGAGTATGAGTAATTATATTGATAATGATAATGCATCCAAATTTAAATATCATGTATCATTCTCCACTGAAATTTTTCATGACTAAAGATTTTTTTGTGTTGTTAGGATTATTTCTTAAAGGTATTTCCTTAGAAATAAAATTATTGGGTCAATGGATAATGGCTTTTGTCTGTTGAAGATTTAGGCATGATATGATACTGTTTAAATTTTAGATGATGTAATTAAATTGACAAATAAAAGCATTTTCTGTAAAATAAATTTCAGAATGCTTCTATAACCTAATTAAAATCTATTATAGCCTAAGTAAGCTATATATCTAACTAATAATATGTATAATCCCTTGTAGATAAGTTTGTGTTCTCCAACTGTCTGTGAGATCAGAATGTGTGCAGATAGCTGAAGAAGGAACACTGCTTTCTGTGTTTCTTAGGAATTATAGATGAGAAGGATTTATCTATATCTGAATTCATTATCTACAATAATAAAAGCATAATATGCAAATCAACTGAACAACTGAACAGCAGAATGACCATCCAGACAACCTTCTGAACAACCTTCCAGATGACCATGCTATAACCTGTACTGGCGTCAGGCCAGCCAAAGTGGGTGCGATGCGATTGGTCGGGGGCGGGGCCCACCATCGCCCCACAATCGCCCTGCAGAGGGAGGCTCAGGCCACCAGCCAGGGGGGCGGGGAGGCTCCACGATTGCCCCCAATAGGGAGACCCAGGCCAACCTCTGCACAGCAATCGATCATGGAGCCCCCGATGGGTGGGTGGGGCTTCCTTCTGCTGGGCAATCAATCATGGAGCTTTGCGATCAATCGCCCCAAAAAGGGAGGCCCAGGCCACCAGCCAGTGACGCTGTGGCGGGTGTGCGGGGCCGGCCAGTAATCACCCTGCAGAGGGAGGCCCAGGCCAGCCAAGCAATCGCACCCCATGCCTGTCGCCACAGAGGGAGACTGGTGGCAGGGGAGAGGGGGCAGCACCGCACAGATGGCAAGCAGTGGCAGCGGCGGGGGCAGGGCCAGCTGCCCGCAGCAGGGGGAAGAAAAGCCCTGATAGGCCCTGATTGCTGGCCAGGCTTAGGGACCCTATCTGAGGGGTCCCAGATTTTGAGAGGGTGCAGGCTGGGCTTAGGGACACACACCCTCCATGCATGAATTTCATGCACCAGGCCTCTAATATCATTAATATTTTCAACCAGCTTTATCATATCTATTTCAAAGATTTGAGAAATCACTGCTCTTTGATGAGCATTGAAAGCATGAACAAATTTTAACCCATGGTTTAATCTTGATGTCTTTAACAGAGATAGGGCTCTTATAAGTTGCAAAAAATTAAGAATGTCTGAGTCTGAAGGTGAGGTTGAGGCTATTCAGTCCAGTGTTTTTTCTTTTAGCATTTCTTTGAAGTTTTTCAGAGTTCTGCAAACATTTTATTTGAATTTTACTTAAAACTACATCTGACACAAATTAAAGTTATAATGAGTAAATAAAAGAAACATATGGATCTAAGTATGCTATTGTCAACTATGGCCCATTATGATCATCATCAGGTTAATTTGAGTTGCCAATGTAATATACTTTTGTGAAGTCTCAAAAACAACACTTCTCTAGTCATATACAGAAATACATTTGAGTACCTTATAAACATGTTCTTGATTGAAGAGCATGTAATTATCATTGTTTCATTTGGTGTTTGTTTTATTTTTAACCTAGTTGTGATAAACTTGAGCAACATACTACTAGGGGCCATATGTGCCAAACCCAGTTAAGTGACAGTAAGTCTAAATCTAATAGTAAATTGTGTCTTAACCTTTCATCCTAATTTTTGCACTGACTCTTTCATTGTGCTACTTTGCACTTCTGGTTCAGTTTAGTGGAAGATTTCTCTGAGCTATCATGGATTGTTTGTTTTCAAAGGTATCACTTGTACATACTTGTATATAAATCAGTATTTCCTTTTTCATGCTAGATACCAGTATAATAATCCTACATAATAAAAGGCTAATATGCAAATCAACTGAATGGCAGAATGACCAGTTGCTATGACATGCATTGACCACTAGGGGGCAGACGCTCACACAGGAGCTGCCCCCTGGTGGTCAGTGTGCTCCCACAGGAGGAGTGCCGCTCAGCCAGAAGCCAGGCTCACAGGCTGGCAAGTGCAGCAGCGGTGGTGCAAGCCCCTCCTGCCTCCGTGGCAGCGCTAAGGATGTCCGACTGCCGGCTTAGGCTTGCTCCCTGGGGGGAGCGGGCCTAAGCCATCAGTCTGACATCCCCCGAGGTCTCCGGACTGTGAGAGAGTGCAGGCTGGGCTGAGGGACCCCCTGAGTGCAGAATTTCATGCACCGGGCCTCTAGTATTATTATAATATCTAATATTATTACATGAATAGTTTGGATGCTGAAGTAGATATACATTTGTATGCCTAAGAATTACAGCAGACTAATTGCTTTTCTCATTCCCCCTTTATCCCTCTTCCTTAAGTGTACCTGGTTTAGGGCAACCGAATCTTTTTCAACAGAGACACTCAGGCAGCTGAAAATTATCTATGTTTCCCAGCCTCCCTGAAGACGCAAGGGGTGTCTGTGGGGGATTTTGAGGAAAGTCAGGCTTTCCTAATGCAGCACTCTTCCGAAATCCTTGGCACACCTTTTCCTGCCATGCCTGGGGCATGAATGTCAGATAGCTGTCTTGCATGATGGTCATGAGTATATAAACTATAACCTGAGGACAGTGAACAGAAACACTGAAGGTACCAGGACACTAGGGACATCGGGAAACTTTGTACAAGGCCTAGACTACATACTGTTTACCTTCTTGTTAAAGGAGAAAAAATAATATTTTGGGGGAAAGCCAAATGGTTCATTTGTTTGGGTTTCAGTACATGTAATTACTTAAAGCAGTGGTTCTCAACCTTGGCTGCACATTAGAATCACCTGGGAATCTTTTTAAAATCCTGGTTTCTGGGCCTCATCCTCTGGAAATTCTGTTTCTTTGTTACTAATGTTGTGGCCCCACCCCATAACAAAGAAACAGAATTTCCGGAGGATGAGGCCCAGAAATCAGAAAATCAGGATTTTAAGAAGATTCCCAGGTGATTCTAATGTGCAGCCAAGGTTGAGAACCCCTGACTTAAAGGCTGTGATGGGGTCCAGCCCTCAGAGAAACTGAGCCTGACTCTCCTCTTGCCCTTTGCAACATCTTATCCAATTATATTCTTTTCAAGGTGCCTAAAATCAACTGAAATTATATACTGGTTTACTTACTGTCTATCTTCTTCATTTATTGTAAATTCTATGAGGTTAAGGACTAGATTTTTCTTGTTCGTTGCTATATCTCTAGCACCTTGAGCAGTGTACAGTCTCACATAACAGAGATGCTCAATGCTCATTCAATAAATTAATGAATCAGTGAGCCCGGGTTCCAGTGACTAGATCAACAAAATGATAAAATAGGCATGAAAATCCAATACCTTTATAACTAGCTCAGTAATCCTTCATTATATTACTTGGTGCTCTGAGAGCTCTTTCTAATCCTTGGATAGCAATGAAAATTCTATACACACTTAAACAACAACACATTACAGTTCAATTGAATCTACTCACTATGTTATTAAACTCTTATAGCTTCATCTCTTCAGACTCATATAACGACAGTTTTGTCACTTTTCTTGAATTGACATGGCTAGAAACTATCCCTTAAAGGACTCTATATGTGGATCCATTTCTTGGAAAAATCACAAAGCACATGCATATTAAATATTCTGATATGTAGTATAATAAAAAAAATAGTCCATTTAACTTTAGCTTAACACTTTCCAAATTGATTTTCTCTAAAAATGCCCTGCCTTATCTTCATTTTATGGCTAAAACCCTTCTAAAAATACCAAGGAATTAATGTTATACTTTGAAAAACTGTGGGTCTTGACCACTGTAGTTCTCGTTGGGTAATTTGTGTCCATCAATTTTGTATGATAAAAGCCTTGATGAACATTGGTGTCTGATGATAAAAACCCTGCTCTGTATAAGTGTTCTCTTATTGGGCTAACTCTTCCAGCTGTGAGATTTGTGTTGGTCAGTTCAATATATAAGACATTTTAGATTTCCCCCCTCCCATCTCTTCTTCCCCTCCCTCCCCTTCGCATTCCTCCTCCCCTTCCTCTTCCTCCTCGTCCTCCTCTCCTTCCCCTCCTCCTCCTTCTTCTTCATTTCCTCTTGGGGCCTTTGGGCTTGTTATTTCCACTGCCTGGAATAGTCTTTGATGTGTTTCCATGTAGTGGTCTCATTTTCACCATTGAAGACCCAGGATCAAGATTACTTCTCAGAGAGGTCTCCTCTGATCTCATTACCTCAGATCCTGTGCACATAAGTCACTCTATTTTGTTGCACTCCTTTACTTATTTATGAACATACTTGTTCTCAGAGAGGTCTCCTCTGATCTCATCACCTCCAGCAGGTCCTGTGCACATAAGTCACTCCATTTTGTTGCACTCCTTTACTTATTTATGAACATACTTGTTATCTGTCTATGGCCACTGAACTCTATCTTTAAGGTCAAGGAGTTTGATTATTTAACATCCCCAGTGCTTGGTAGAGAGCGTCCCATAATAAGTACTCTGTAAGAGCTCATTCACTGTCTGAATGAATTGTTGTATCCTTAGCACTTCATTGTCATCTTTGTCTCTAATCTCTTTCTTCAAATCATTTTTCTCCCAATTAAACTTCTTGAAACATTATTTTTTTTTGTGTTCAAAGCACACAATGGCTTCCTCAAACATTAAAGTTCCAATATACTAATTTTCATAACCAACTCTTCTCATGTGCACATTTTAGTTACTTTTCCCTACATGAACCCTGGGCTGGAAGACTGATTTTCCCTGTCCTGGGAAACATCCCTTGCCAGTCTCTTGTCATTGCTATTTCTCTCCTACTAGAAATTATCACCCAATTCCACGTGGTTCAATGTCCCCTTCCCCACCAAGCACTACCCAAGCCTGTGCAAAGCTCTTCCTTTTCTGCTACGTGTATCTTATCTTTTATATTGTCATCAGGTTGGTCTAATATATTCTTAGCCTATTTTATTTATGTGTAAGTAACCCTCCTGAAAGTGAAGACTGAATCCAATTATTAAAATGCCATCTCAGCCCTAACTGGTTTGGCTCAGTGGACAGAGCGTCGGCCTGCGGACTCAAGGGTCCCAGGTTCGATTCTGGTCAAGGGCATGTACCTTGGTTGTGGGCACATCCCCAGTAGGGAATGTGCAGGAGGCAGCTGATCGATGTTTCTCTCTCATCAATGTTTCTAACGCTCTATCCCTCTCCCTTCCTCTCTGTAAAAAATCAATAAAATATAAAAAAAAGCCATCTCAGTCTCTTAGCACAATGTTCCACAGAAAGTGCATCTATTTAATCCCAGTTTTATTGGACAGGGCAAGGGTGATGACAAAAGGCCACTGACGTTTGATGTAATTGTCAGGAAAATGATAGGGTATGGAGGTGAAGGTTATGGACAACTGCAATCATGTAACTCACCTAAGGAGGGCAGCACAGGACATGCCCAGGGGATTATCACTATAGAAAAACAGCCCAGTGCTCACTGAACTTTTGGTTTCTTTCAAGGGGATCAGAAATTCATATCTTTTGTGTTAAATCACCCAATTTTTAAATGTTCAACATATCTGAGACCAAAATCTGCAACTTTTATTTTGTACTTTTGCAATGCTGACTCAGGCAATGTTCTATTAATTAACTGAGTTCCAGGAATCAGCACTTTTCCCCCCCACTTGATCTTCATTTTCATGTGTGCTTAGCAAATATTCCTTTTTTTTCTATTCTCCAACAGTAGTCTTAATACTTTACCAAATACTTTAAAAACATGTATATGCATTTTCTGATAACAAAAGTAATATGGCCTATTTATTTCACATAATAAAATCACTGGGTTTATTTTTTCATAAAAGAAATTCTCCATAGAATTAAAATTCTTGGTAAGCATTATTTTAATGTTTGCATAGATTTCTATTGCTTGGATTTACCATAATTTAGTCACTTCTCTGGACAATTAGGTTGTTTCCAGGTTTCCCCCCCATGATAAATAATGTTGTAGCGAACATTTTTATACATACACTTTCATCTATATTTTGAATTATTTTCTTAGAAATGGTGTCAGTAGGCTCAAATATATTAATATTTTTGAGGCCAAATTGATTTCCAAAAACATTTTGCCAATTTACAGTGCTGCCAGCAGTTTTGGTGTATGTTTTCTTGTACCCCAAACATCTGGATAATTTCATTAAAAAATTTTAAAGGTAATTGATGATTTCATGTCTCTCTCCTCTTCTCAACTTTTCTCTCTTGCCACTGACTTAGCAGATGACCTTTACTCCTATTTAAAGTGAAAAAATGAGGATTTTTATCCCTTCATCTATAAAGTTTCCCATAGCCACACTCACTCTTGTTCCTTTCCACTTGCCTCAATAAAAGAAATTCTCTATTTGTTTTAGGCTAATACTCCCACGTGTGCTTTAGCACTCTTTTTTCGATAGGGTGTCCCCCCAAAAATGTATATACATTTTAACAGCTGATAGCTCAATTTTGATAATGAAATTTATTTTAATAAATACTACCTTTATAATTATTCAAAATGTGTATATACACTTTTTGGGACACCCTTTAATATCCTCCAGGATCATACTCTCTTAGTCATACCTCTGTCTTTAGTATTTTCAGTATCCTCCACTCTTATGGTTCTTTCCTCATAGGTTATAACCATACTAGAACTTGTTTTATTAATAAATCCTTTCTTCATTCTAGTTTCTCTTTCTAGTTGCATTCTTATTTCTCTTTTTCCTTTTATGGCCAAGTTTATTTGAAAGAGTGGTCTCAACTCCCTACCTTTACTTTTTCCACCTCCAACATTCTCCTGGGCACCAAGTTATGTGAAAATCCAAGTGGGCTCTGTTTGGAACTCATCTTACTTGTCTGCTATGATTCTTTAATACCCCCTGACCCTGGTCCTTTCTAAATGTACTTTTCTAGAGATGGCAGACAGACAGATTGAGGGAAGTTGCAGCCAAGTTTTTACCTCAACAAGGTTGCCAGGTGTGGCCAAGGACTGGCAGTAATGGAAGAGAAAGAAGACTGATGTATTTAGAAAGTGGACTGAGAAAGGAATTGTGCTATCAGCTAGTGATTGTGGAACATGAGGACCTAATGAGTAGTTTGGGGTAGCAGGAATCCAACACAGTAGCAGGAGAATTATTAGGAAGAAAAGAGACCTACTAGTAATGACAGATGGGACACCAGAAAATAGTGGAGACTAACAAATCTGACTTATTTACTTATTTATTTACTTAATTAACTCATATTAAACACTTCCTATATGCCAAGCACAGGAGATACCGTGTTTCCATGGATAGATAAGTCATTGCCAATATCAGCAGAACCAAGAAATTTGCAGTTATAGAATTTAGGAGGACAAAGATACATAGTGATTGTAGCATAAATGGATCCTGGTATCAACAGCAGCAGAGACAGCAAGAGAAACTCATTTTAGTATAATAATATAAGGTATAAAGGATGGGAATAACGGTTTAAGAAGAGATTATAGGAGAGATAGAGAAAAAATAAGCAGAAACAGTAGAAGCTTTAAAAGTGGCAGTGATAAGGCTGGAATGCTGGGACATGTGTCCTAATAAAAGTACCTTTGGCAGATGACAATGGAAATCACATAGTCAGTGTGAAGTTTTATTCTGTTTGAAATAAAGACAAGATAATCCTGATGCAATAATTTGTTTGCTTACAACATACTCTCTAACACAGGGGATAAAGTCTTCATAAAAATTCAAATACTATTGTATGTCAACTGTAATTGAAAAATAAAAAATGATTTTAAAAAAGAATATAGACATTGTATCCAATAAAAAACAAAGAGAAACACATATTAGTAGTTACAAAATAGTCATGGGGATGTAAAGTACAGCATAGGAAATATAGTCAATAATCCTATATAATGATAAGTGTTCGGTCATCTGGTCATCCAGTCGTCCATTCAACCAATCAAAGCGTAATATGCTAATGATATGCTAAGGCTGCTCAACTGCTCGCTATGACATGCACTGACCACCAGGGGGCAGACGCTCCAACTGGTAAGTTAGCTTGCTGCTGGGGTCCGGCCAATCAGGACTGAGTGAGATGGGCCAGACATGCCCTGGAGCCCTCCCACAGTCCCTCCCCAGCTGGCCAACCTTCCATGTCCCTCCCTGGCCCCGATCATACACTGGTGGGGTCCCTTGGCCTGGCCTGCACCCTCTCACAATCTGAGACCCCTCGGGGATGGTGGAGAGCCAGTTTCAGCCCGATCCCGCAGGCCAGATCTAGGGACCCCACTGGTGCACGAATTCATGCACCGGGTCTCTAGTATATCATATAATAACTATCTATGGTGCCAGTTGGGTACTGGAAATGTCAGGGGGAACACTTTGTAAAGTATGTGATTGTCTAACCACTATGCTGTACACCTGAAACTAATACAGAATAATAGAAAATGTGAACTATAATTCAAAAAATGTTTTTTAAGTAAAAAAATATAGTACATGTTTTATTAAAAAAATTCAAATAAGTTATGATGATATGTAGATATTAGTCTCCATTTTGGAACTGTTAATCTAACGCAAACTGAATGACAGCAAATCAACTCAGATTTCAAGATTGCCTTGACCCAAACAGATGTGACACATTAGAATTTCCTAGTGTAAATAAAAAGGCCTAGACATATTGTTCTACATCACAAGATTTCTTGATGGCGCCTATCAAAATAAATGAGATGCACATTCATCAAATGTCATTTGAAATATTTCAGAGCATAATCTCTCAAGAGAAAATAATTTCCATTCTAATTAAGTTTCCTGAAGTTGAAATCCACCCAGAGCAAGACAAATCTAATCAGAGTCCTCTTCACAAATTTAAGGTTGTGAGGATATCTCCATGTGGAACTGAATGGCCACGAGGCTGACCAGATAATTAGCCCGTCTTCAATCCCGTTGCCTTCAGTTAAATCAACAGTGACTGGATCCTATCAGTCTCCAAGCTATTCACAGTGATCAGACCAAGTTCACTGCTGTCCAGTGACTTTTTCTAGCAATGTGTAACCTGAGAGCAGGCAGAGGAAAGCAGGCAGGAGGAATAATCTGACAGTGGGAAACTGGAAATGGATGGACTGTATTCAAGTTTAGATCAGGCAGGAAATCATATATACAAGCAAACTGGCTGTGAATGACAAAAGATTTAGTGTCTGAAGACCTCTCTGAGAACTGCTTTGGTGGTTGTGAGATAATGCAGTTTCCCTCTGAGATAGAGAGTAGTTTTTAGACCTTGAACGCACATAAGAAAAGCAAGATAACATGAAGTAGAGATGATGTTGTGCAGGTACATAAAATGTGAACCTCAGTGGATCTTTAACATGAATATCCTCATACCTAATAAATATTAATTGATTGGTTGGCTGATTGGTTTACTTGACCAAATGCAAGCCTTAGAATTATGATTTTAAGTCTTGACACTTCAATAAAGAGACCATTGGTTGGGGGAAATTAAACTTTACTTATTATTTTTAAAAATTTTTACAAATATTTTTTCAGCCTGGTTGTTGTGACTCAGAGATTGAGCATCGACCTATGAACCAGGAAGTCATGGTTAGTTTCTTGGTCAGGAGGGCACATGCCGGGGTTGCAGGCTCGATCCCCAGTAAGGGGTGTACAAGAGGCAGCTGATCAATGATTTTCTCTCATCAATGATGTTTCTATCTCTCGCTCCATCTCCCTTTCTCTCTGAATCAATACAAATGTATTTTAAAAAAAATAATATTTCTAGTACCCACCTGGTACCATACATATTATAATATTATTGACTACATTCTCTACGCTGTACTTTACGTCCCTGAATATTTTTTAATTACCAATTTGTACTTCTCAATCCCTTCACCTTTTTCACCCAGTCTCCCTGCTCCCTCGCCTCTGGCAGCAGATTCTTATTCTTAAATCAAATGTTCTTTTCACCTACTTCAAATCAAATCAGATCATTGAGAGAAGACTACATTTTCATGTTCATGAGCATAAATTTTGGAATCAGCTTCCTGGCTTTATACACTCTCTTCACTTAATTTATGATGCCTCATGTTCATCTGAAGAGTGGTTATAATGATCCTTACAAACTATAAGTGTTGTTGTGAGGTTCAATGAAATAAGAACTAAAATAAAACAGTAATTTTATATAATCAATGTTACATATTTCTTATTAAAAATATCTCTAAGTGAAATATGTATTCCAACGGCCTTGAAACAGAGGCGTGCCTGGAGAGGAAATCACAAGCAGAAATGATTCATGATTCATATTCATTGGTTAACATGGAACTCCCTGCTTCAGGGTAGAGGCATTAAAAATATAGGGCATGTCCTACCCTTGACACATTAAGCAGATTGAAATGGCAAACATTGTAATACAGACTTAGAGAACATGTAAATATCCACTGTCCCAAAGTCCTGCTACAGGCTGAGGGAACCATGAGAAACCATGAAAAGTCTCTCTAATGGAGTTATATAAATGGCCCTACTCCTGCTCCAGGTCTATCAATGCAACATGGGCTATTTTAATTGATGCCTTGCATTTCCACATAATTCTGGTGTTCAACGTCCATGTTAGCAACATCTGCTTAGGCTGCATCTGTAGATTCTGTCTGACAACTGTTCTCCAGTCTTCTAGTAATGGCTTCCTCATTCCTTATGCAAGGTATGTAGATAGAATAGTCAATCAAGATGACCCATTTTTCTCTAGTGGAGGGATCGGCCAGGGCGATTAAACTTTGACTCCAGGATACTGAATCTTGAGTGGACTGATTCAAGGACTGAAAAGGTTGTCACTGATTCTTCCAGGTGGCAGTACCTGGAACCCGGAGAGGTGGTGTTTGTGTGTTTGTGCGCTTCTTTTCTTTTTCCACCTGAGAACCCCAGAGCTGTTCTGCTTTCTGCTTTATTCAAAGCCTGTTTCTGAATCTTTTCTTCAAGTATTTGAGCTACTCAATATCTTTCCATTAATGGCATTATTTTTAACTTTGTTATAACTTTGAGCACATAACTTGGCATAAGTTTCTTGGTGGACAGGGTGAATAATTAATATAATATAGTTTCTGCTCCACAGAGCTCACATTCAAGCAAGGAGTCCAAGCCATGAATAATTAGGTGTAACACAGAGAGGACACTTAATGCTAGTTTATGCCTGCTGCGTTTTAAAAGTGGAATAAAATAACCATGCTGTAGAGAAGACAGGTTCACAGGTATTATAAAGACAGAAAGAGAAACTGTGAGACAAAGGTGAACCTTACCCCAAATTCTAGTAGATAAAATGAAAACTAGAGGGAAAAAAGTCCTGTATATTTATCAAACATTTGGAAAGAAAATACATTTTCATATCATATAAAAAAATCAGATCATAAATGAAAACACTTATAAGTGGAACTACTTAATATGATTTTCAAAAGGCTGCACTTATGCATATGAAAATTTTTAAACAAAAATAAGAATATAGACTATAGAGTGGAATAATATTGTAGCAACTATGACCAACAAAGAATTATATTTTTTATACGTAAAGTGTCCATATAAAATTATAAATAGTCAGAAAGGTTTCAAAAGACAAATGGACAAAGGATTTAAGTGGATATTTCATAAATGAAGGAATACAATTAATAAACAAATATTTGAAAACTGTGTTCAACTTTACTAACCAGCAAAGTAATGCAAATTAAGCAAGTTTTATCATATTTTGCTTATTACATCGGCAAAAATTACCTATATATATAAAAGCCTAAGTGACCATTATGACTGGATGATGGGCTGGTAGCTATGATGCACACTGACCACCAGAGGGCAGGCATTCAATGCAGGAGCTGCCCCCTGGTGGTCAGTGTGCTCCCACAGCCAACCTCTGGCGGCTGGCCAACCTCCCATGGTCCCTCCCCCCAGCCGGCTGGCCCCAATCGGCCCTGATTGCCGGCAAGGCCGAGGGACCCCACCCGTGCACAAATTCATGCACCAGGTCTCTAATAAAAATATAAGTCAATAATGTTACACTGTAATGTATCAAATAAATATTTGTTGAATGAATAAATAAATGAAGAGGTGGATTGATGAATATAGGGGAAGTAGAAGATACAAATTATTTTATACTAAGAAATCTATGCATATAAATAAAATATATATTTATGAAAAAATCTTTATGGAGCCATGTTCATTGCTCTTTATTTCAGTTTCCTTAGTTGTAAAATAGAGGAAATTAATGTGTTTTACTTTTAATATTTCTTCTTTTAATTTGTTTTCCCAAATTTTGTTATACTATTATATTTCTTATATTTTTGAAATAAAAATCTATAAAAATAAGAGCTTTGGAACTAAATATATGTGTATATGTATATTCATATCCATATCCACATCTCTCTATCTCTATCTCTATCTCTATCTCTATCTCTATCTCTATCTCTCTATCTAAATTAGACATAGATTGTTGTAACAGGGGGCAGTAGAGCAGGGTTATCTAAGATCAGGGTTCTTCACATTTCAGGGAATGGTAATAGAAGAGTTGGCAGCCCAAGGCGGGGTCCTTCAGTACAACCTGTCATTAGCTGTACCTGAGCCGGGAAGGCTGCCTGGGGGAGCTAGCCTTACGAATCTGTCCCACATTAGGGCCTGTACAAGGCATTCAGGTTCAGTGAGGGTGGTACAACATGATTTGTGGGAGGTTTTCCTGAGCAATGAGAATCCTCTTTCGTCTCTACTATAGTTGCATATTCTCTGAAATATCCCCATTTTCTAAAGAAGTTTCCTTTTGCATTTGAATCAAAGAGTAGGCTGTCCTGGAACAGAAAGGATGGGGGAAAGCAGTGCTGGGGAAGGAACCAGAAGAAGAATGGTAAAGGCCAGAGCTTGCAAGACAAAAGGAAACTGAGACCTGCCAGTCCTCAGAGGGTTGGGAAGTAGAACTGCTGCCTTGTCAAGTTCTTAGGAACGCTATGCAGTATAGTGAAAAGTGGGCTCCTCTTTCAGGAGGACCGGTTTTCCTAAACTTTCAGGTTGTTAAGCCTAATCCCAGTCCTGAGGGTATCCATTTCATACATCTTCTCAAAGTGATTCTCATGCACTTTATTTATTTTTTAACATATTTTTATTGATTTAAGAGAGGAAGGGGGAGGAAGAGAGATATAGAAACATCAATAATGAGAGAGCGAATCATTGATCGGCTGTTTCCTGTCCACTCCACACTCGGGATTGAGCCCCAAACCCGGGCGTGTGCCCTGACCTTCTGGTTCATAGGTCGACGTTCAACCACTGAGCCATGCCAGCTGGGCTTCATGCACTTTAAATTGTGAGAACTATCAAACGGCTGCATGCTTAAGAATTGTCAGGAAGCTTATAAAACCTACGCATCTCTCAATTCTATCACTGCAGATTCCGATGCACTGCAGCTTTCTTAAGCGAGCACCTTGGGGCTTTGAGGCAGGTGGTTCACGAATTACACTTAGGGAAACAATGTTATAGGGTTTTGGAATAAAGTAAAAATTGTCAACAAACAAACAAAGAATGGCATCTAAGTTCCTTATCTATCTATCTATCATCTATTTATCTATCTACCTACCTACCTGCCTATCTATCTGATGGTCTAGTCCTGATAACTTTGTTTATTTAAATAAACATAATATGATAACTTTGTAAGAGAATCTTGTCCTTTCTCATCCCCACACCCTCATTACTGGTTATCACATAGGCTGCAAAGCAGTTATTTTTATGAGCTCACTTCTGGAGTGTGAGAAGTGATTTCATCCAAGGGAGCCTCCCAGAATTCTTTAACAGGTGGCTGCCGTGAATGCCTGAGTCAGAAGGTGGCTAGCCCCGTGGTGTTGAACACCCTGCTTAATGGCTATGCCATTAAGATTGGGGGGCGGGGGGCGGGGGAGGCACAATGCTTTCAGAGATTTTAATAAAGAAAATACTAAAGAGAAGAATAAAAGAAAATTTACATGTATGAGTGAGTATACCAGTTCTAACTCAATGGTAATTCTGACTGTGAACAGAATGGAACACAGAGGAAGGGCCTCTTCCCCATCTCCTTCCCTCTTCCCTTCTTCACCTCCGCCCCCATCCCACCCCCACACACTCACTCACTCACACATTTTAGTCACACTGTTATTTTTCTCCAGAACATAGAAAAGTAGAGCAGACAAGGCATGTACTGCTAGTAAGTGGAGCTAGCTCATAGGCTTAGGACAACAGGATTGGAGGCTGTATAACGTGCTTGGCTACTTTCATTGATTTTGAGAAATAGCATTTGATTTTTATTATTCGGTAACTATTTCATTTTTTTGCTGTTCCTAAGTTTTGTGTTTTTTTTTTAACTTAAAACATGGTCACCTGTCTTAGCTGAGAGAAGAGAATGAAAGGATTTTGTTCCATATTCCTTCGTTTAGCATGTTTTGAGGAGGGTAAGACAATCCTGGTGCTGGGTGTGGTGGTACCAGTAGGGTCAAAAGAGGAGAACCCAGAGGGGAAGTAAGACTAGGAGGAAGAAACTGAATACTGTACTCACACAACAAATTCTCCCTCTGCCCCAATAAGTCTCCCACCAGAATGGTATTCGCTTAAAACGTGAGTGGTTTTTAAATTCTGTTTTAATAAGGATGATTGATTATTTACTTTCTACTCTGACTTGTTGTTGCTTGTTTTGTTTTGCTTATGAAAGCCATTCACCAGCAGAAGCCACAGGATCAATGAATCAGTGGTGTGCGGAGCCCTGTTTGCCCTGTCTGAGCTGCTCTCATAGGCCATGCTGGACTCCAGGGAGATGAGCAGGTATCTGGCCTCAGGCCCAGTTGCCTTCCTCCCACTGTCAATACCTGTTTATTTTATTTCCCTGCTAAGATTCTTTTTCTCAACCTCTTGTCACAACTCAACACTTAATAACTGGTTGTTAACAATTTTATTTTATTTTTTGGTTAAGGCAGAGGTGAAAATCATATCTTAACCTTCAACCTTTCATAGCTCATAAAATGTTCCCCCCTCTCCCCGGAGGAGCATCAGTCTGTGACATTGATGGTTTTGTCCCTGGCTAGTGAGTCTTGTTTATGTCTGTTCCCTGCTATGACACCCAAGTCCATGCTGAGCTCAGGGACTGTCCCAGCCCTTGTAGCTGAGAGTACACACTGTCTGGAGCCACTGGAAACTACACACACCCCTTGCCTGGTGACTGCTGGGACCCACAGGGACTCGGCAACTGGCTGTTTTCCAAGACAAAGACTAGTGGTAAAGTAAGGATATTGGAGCCAGATGCTTGTCTGCAAGTGCCTGGCATCGGAGAGCCTCTAACGCACACACCATGGATTTATCTGTAGTACAGTCATAGGCTTGAGAATTTGTGTGTGGGGATTGCATGGTGCTTTGGAGTATTGAGAAAGACAGGAACACAAGGAACTTTTCTACAGTCACAGCCTATGTGCTTCCCTGACTGGGTAGGAGGGAGACGTGAGCAGGGGGATTTCTTTTCTTTTCCTATCTGTTTAATTTTTTTCATATGTAGAGATATAAGAAACTCTATAATTTATGTAAATTTAATAATACAGAGTTGAAGCAGGTATTTTCTAACTTGCCATTTTTTTCTGAACTTTGAAAACCGCACAGTTTCAATATAGCACAGTGCAATGGTTACATGGCTCTGCGTTCAGTTCCTCACCAGGACACCTACAGGTGCTGTGCTCTTGAGCAGGTTATGTAACCCTTATCATCTCTGGATTCCTTTTGTTTAAAAAGGGGGGGGCATTGATAATAATGCCTAACCTGTGGAGGGAGAAATGGAGTAGCATGGTTGGCGTGCTGAGAGATGTGTTTGGCGCATAATAAGCAAACATAGTAGACCTTGGTGTGGATGTAGAAGGGGCTGCTTGTTTTCCCAGGAGACTGTGCATTTCGCAGTTTGTCAGTGCTCTTAGGGGAGAGCTTCCTTGGTTGGATATAAATTAGCTCCCTGGTTGGAACCAGACAGGGGTTCCCAGCAGATGGATCCCGGTGGCTGCTTGGGTGATTTCTAAAGAGAAAGCAGCTGAGCTTATCTACAATCATATCTACATGTGATTGGAGGCACACTGTGATAGAATTGAAGCCAGGACCCTTCAGTCTGCAGGTCGATGCCAAGCTGGCTAAAGCGAGTCAGTGTTTGTATTACCTTTTATTTAGCACTAGAGGCCCAGTGCACGAATTCATTCATGGGTGGGGTTCCTCAACCTGGCCGGTGATCTGGGCCAATCAGGGCCGTCTCACCCAGTCCCAATTAGGGCCTATCAGGGCCAATCAGGGGAGGGATCATGGGAGGTTGGCTGTGGGAGTGCACTGACCACCAGGGGGCAGCTCCTGCATTGAGCGTCCTCCCCCTGGTGGTCAGTGCGCATCATAGAGACTGGTTGTAATGGTTGCTTAGGCTTTTATATATATAGATAAGAAATAACATTCCATTTATATTAAATAAGTAAAAAAGTTGCCATATTATTACTAAGAGAGGAAACTCACATCAATGATTTTACGTCAATAAAAGATATTTCATTTTCAAGATGACTTCCTAACCAATCAAAGCAAATATAAATATTCTGGTTGACATTAAAGTTGACATTAAATCACTGTAGAGATTATATATTGCCTATGAAAGGAAGTCAAATTGCTTAAACATCTGTTATATTTAGAGTTTTCCAATGTAATAACTTCTTCACTGGGATATCAACTTCCTAAAAGTCAGGACACATTATGGCTATTTATGACTTAGTTTTCTCTGGGCTCTAAAGAACTAAAAAAGCTTGCCCTCTTACTCTGGCATGTGGACACTGGTGGGTGAAATTTGTACAGCTTTGGGTCTATTTGATTTATGGGGTTGTTATGGCTGCCTCATATTTTCATGACTCTAAATTTTCTAAATTATTTTTATTTTTCTTGTTGTATTAAAAGTCCAGTTTTAGAACCAGGACAGACTTTCAGGATTTTTTCAGTCTGAAGATGGTTTTAACGGAAAAGCAATGAGTTTTAAAGCTGTGTTCAAATTGAAGCTCTGTAACCTCCTCGGGCAGTGGCTTTGGTAAGTCCCATCAAGTCCCTGCAGCAGAGTCTGCTCGTTTCTACACTGGGGCTAAGTAGTAGGAAATGTGTGAGACTCGCCTGAGTAATCATTGTGTGTATATATGAAAAAAGGTTCTCAGGAGATGTTTAATCTACATAAATAGGTTTAGAAATGCAACACATGTTCATACACAAAGACAGGAAATATACAAGTGAATGGTTCCCAGCCAGGAAAGGGCTCAATTTTATGGGTGATAAATAGGAAAGGACAGGGGAAAACTGCTGTTCAATCAAACCACTTAACATGAATCACAGTAACATCCAGGTTTCCTGACTCTTGGTCATTCACAGTTACCTCCATTTTTGTTCTTCACCTTTGGAATTTCTTTTTCTTCCCCATGTTCTCTTCTTCAGGGATTTATTTCTTTTTATATTAAGTATGCAATAACATCTATGAGTTTTATTTTCATGACCCTCTTACCTCAAACTACTCCTCTTATGTTTTACAAAAGCCACCTCTAACTATAAACTATTGACTTACAACAATAGGGCATACAATGTTGCAGAAAGAATCTAAAGTAGACAACAGGAAACCAATGTTTTAGTGTTTTGTTTTTTAAAATTTCAGTGATCAACTGTGTGCTTTTAAATAAGACACTTAACCTTTCTTTAACTTATCAAAAATCAAGACTGAGCTATAGCTAATTACTAGTAAGGTTGGAGTCGTTCAAGGATATAGGCAGACACAGCGAGCAAGAGGGGGCGTTTGTAAGAGGGAATGGAGATGGAGCCCCAACCCGGGCAGATAGAACTTGGTTTCCATTGTTCTTGGGGTTGAATTTTATGCGTAAAAACCGCAAGGGGAGGAGGCCGGGGGATGTAAGTGTCCTAGTCTGATTAGATGGAGTTCGTTGTCCTTCAGACCGATGAGTGCTGGCGGTTGAGGCTGTGGGATATATGTGGCTGTTGTTATCGTTGGCCTGCTGTCTCACCCTCGGTGCGGCTGCCTCATGTTGTGCTGGATAGGATGACTGCTGGCTGTTCCACGAAATGAGGCTGGGGCCACTTTCTCGTTAGGACTTTCTATTCCGCCTGAGCCAAATGTCCTCTGCTGGCCTGACACTAAGAACTTTTCTACCCTTGATATTTTGAGAATCTGTGCATAGATGTAGTAATACAGTGAAATGTATGAGGTGTGTTTCTGTAGTTATTAGTTACTAAGATGTTCAGTACATTGTTCTGGAGGCTTTTCTTTCTATTAAAATATTTCAGCATTAGGTTAATAGAGACTTCCCACTGGAATTCATGTATTCATTTATATTTGTACTAGAGGCCTGATGCACGAAATTCGTGCAAAGGGGCTCGGCCCTCGCAGCCCCAGCTTCGTCCGGAAGGTCATCCAGAAGGACGCCTGGAAGGACGGCCGGCCTAATTAGCATATTACACTTTTATTATTACAGATGTTTGTGAACTGCAGCAGGGATAAAATACTACCATTTCTACTTCTTGTTTACTGATTTACTACTTAATCTGTAAGAACTAGATAAAATGACATAATTTCTGTGAAGCCTTCCCATTCACCAAGTGGAAGCAATCACACCCAAAGAACTTAGTTATACCATCCACCAAGAAGCATGTGGCACTGTGGTTGTTTATGTCTCTCTCCTGTACAAGACTCATGTATCCTCAGGATCTAGTCTAGGGCGCGGCACATGGATTCTCAATAACTATTCACTGCTTGAATGAAGACTCTGGAAAAATCGGTAGCTCTCTCTGTGTCACTGACTGTACTAAACAGAAGAAATTTCAGATTATTCTAGGATCGTCTTCCTTGCATATTTGATACTATGTGATGTTTGTGGTAAAAACAAAAATGAAGAGGTTGTGACAACTGGAGTAAACAGACAACCCTGATGATTTGCAGGAAACTGCCCCTGTGACCCTTGGTTGATACACAAGGAGCAACTCTGTAACACAATGCATTGCATGTGCCTCAGAATTAGCTGTCACTAGAAAGGTCACGTTGTTTATTTGCTTTCTGGTGGGAACTATTCAACAGTAGTTCTGTGGCGAATAGGATTCTGTTGGAAAGAGATGAGTGCACAGATAGTGGGGGGCATACAGAGGGAGGGTGCGTTCTTCCTTGGAATGGAACTATCCCCCTCAGCATCTTCTCTTGGCTTACAAGTGCTCCTCCGCTGCTTCTCAGAAACTTTTCTTTCATGCTCACCGAATTTGTAGAACTATTGCTGGAGTTCACTTAGAGCAGATTGGCCACCAATAGCAGTTTGGGTGCTAAGTGGGTTAGCTGGGTATCCGTAAAGTTTATTCAAGAGAGGCTGCATGGTGCAGTTCAGCGCCAATAGAATACGTTCGTTCCCAGCTCTGCCTTTTACCAGCTGGGTGACCACACAGGAGCCGTGTCATCTTTCTGACACCCAGCTCCTCAAAGGAGAGTAATGATCCCTTCTCTTCTCTTTCAAAGAATTGCTGTGAGGCTCTGTTTAAAAAACAAACAGGTAAGTATTGGAAAAATGTAAGATATTATTTACCTCTCCTGTTTATATTTTACTTTTGTGAATTAAGAAAATAATTCACTGTGCTATATTTTTTGCTTGTGGTTAAGGGTGATTCTAGTTTGGGATAATTTAGACAGTAACACTGGCTTATCATCTTGTGCTCAGTTTACTCTAAATAGTTATTCACTTTTCCCTGTGAATTGAGAGGCCTTGATGTGCCATATATACTGGCTTTTAATCAGAAATGTCAAAAGTAAGAGAGGTCCTTTCCTAATTCCCCAAACATCTTGTGTTTCACTTGACTACATCATAGACTTTTGAACATGAATCATCTGAGTATTGTCACAGTCAAAATTTGACTTCTTTCAGCACAAGTAAACTCTGCTGATTTAAAAAATGTTTTCCCTTGAAGATGGAATGTTTATAAACACACATGGCTACATGTGTTTACAAGCCTGCTTATAACTAAGAATCACAGGGTGAGATGGGAATTAAGCTAGCAATTGAAAATTGTGCTTTCACAGCTGTTCAGGGGGCCAAATATTGAATCAGACTATTGGTTCGATCAATGGTTTTTATAAAGAAAAAGTAGCACTTAGTTTCACGAGGAATGTCTCAGAAGAAAAGAAATCCATGTGCATAATCCTGCTTATCCAGTGGAAGGGGTAAATGGCACCCCTGGTTATTGCATATCATGGACTTTTATGGCAATCACATTTCAGGTAGTCTCTCTTAAAATAAAGCATGCCATATCATATCCTTTAATGTTACGAAAGGTTAAACACTGAAATCTATATCAAGAGAGACAAAAACAAGACACTTGTTTGGGGCCTGTGAACGTTTCAAACCCCAAGGCTCTGTGTTTGGCAATACAGCCTCCCCTCCCCCAGGGAAAGGCTGGTTTCTCTGTGGCCATCAGCCTTTGCCATACACCTGAATTTGGAAGGACTTTTGATGTGAGGGGGGAAAAAAGAACAACTCATTTTAGGGCTTTGGTATAAGGATAGAAGCAGAATATACACATTTATGCCTTTATGGCTTTTCTTAAGAACCCCCCCACCCCCACCCCCGGAAAGGCCCTTTTGTTTAGATTTCAAACACACAACTCTCCAGGTGAAATTGCAGGCTCTGAGAGTCCCTGGCTGCCTCGTTTAATTTGTGGTGTCAGGAGAAACAATCCCCAGTGAAAACGTAAACACCAGACTATTATTCACCAGTGACACTGGCTCTGAGCCTAATCTTCAGGTGTCTCCAAAAACTGTTTTTTAAAGAAAGATCTTCCTTTTTTAGATCTTATAAGAAACCTCCATGCCTGGTCAGATTCTCTGTCTTTTGTGAACATCTCTGCCTGGGATACAAAATATGAAATGACTCCACAGACCAGGCTCCATGGACTTGGTGCCCTTGGATAGTACCCACGGATTTTGATATCACCTCCAGGGGGACACACTATATTTTAAAATGACACTCATCTGGGAATTTACAGGACATACTTGTAAGAAATGAATGCATTTGACAAGGAACAATACTTTTCCTCGTGATTAAAACAAGATAGCCATTTTTTTTTTATGGTGAAGTACTAGTATGTGTCTTACAGACACTAAGGCAGAGGTATTTTTTTGAAAGAGGTGGAGGGGCAGTATCATTGATTTCCCAGGATGTAACTAGTACAGATTGGTCATCTTGAAGGGATGATTGTGAAACAAACAAACAAACAACAAACAAAAAACATACAAGTTGGAATTGAAGGCCGTGGATTTGAATAATGGCTACACAATCCCAGGGAAACCACATAACTCCTGAGACCTTGGTTTTCTCACTAGTAAAGTGGGAATAACTTTTTTTGTATTTTATTCGATGGCTCAAAATAAAATAATATAATGTGGTTTCAAAGTGTTTTATGAATATTAAAGCAGCAAGATATTATTATTATTAATTATTACTAATAATACCATTGGGATAGAAGAGAACGTAGAAAGTAAATAAATACAAACATTTGTTGTATCCTATGTTCCATACTAGATACTATGTTATCCATTAAAGACATAAGGACACGTGACACAATCCCTGACCTCAGAAAGCACGCCTGGTAGGGGAAGCAGGCTTGTCAAAAATATAATTGAAAGACCATGTGGTAAATGGAATAATGGAGATGTCTACTAGATTCCAGAACAGGACAAAAAGGACGTGAATTGTTTGGTGTGAGTGAGTGTGGAAGGGCTTTCAAAGGAAGAAGACACCTAATCCTTTGAAGCTTGAAGAATAGATAGGATTTCACTCGGGTTTCCGTGGGGAAGAGGGCATTCCAGAGAGAAGGGCACAGAAGAACGAGATGGCAGGGCAGGTTACGGATCTGCCAGGAGTGCCCTGTGCCTGAAACCCCGCTCTTATGTGGAATAAGAAGAGTAAACTGAGGCTGGACTGGTGAGCAGGTGGCAGATTTGATTATGGAGGGTCACTTTCCCCAAGTAAGCACTGTCCTCTCGAGAAAGTTTTTCAGCAGATAAATGGCATCCGTTTATTTAACAATTGCTAACATTGAACTTTCTATATGCCAGGCGGTGTTCCAGGAGCTTTATAGATGTTAATTCATTTTATCTTCATAACAACCAGGTAAAGTAGATATTATTTTTATTCCCAGTTAACTTCGGAGCAGAGTGAAGCATAGATAGGTTAAGTAACATTGCCAAGATAACACAGGTAGTAAGTGACGGAACCAGGTTTCAACACAGGCTCTGGAGTGTATATTCTGGACCACTCCTCGATGCTGCCTCGTGGGATTAGTTCCATATTTTAGAAATATTACCCTGGCTACTGTGCAGGGAATGGTCTGGGGAGGCGGCAAGGCTATAGTCAGGGAGACCGATTGGGATACAGGTGCAGAGAACAGATAAGAAATGATGCATCAATGAGGTAAGAGAGAGGGAATGGGTGGGTTCAAAGGATGTGTTTCAGGTAGAATTGATAGTCATTAATGTGGGATGACTTTGGAATATAGGGGAGGAATTAAAGATCTTCTCCTCTATACTCCAAAGTAGGGGTAGGTGGTGATTTTATTAACCAGACAAAGTATTGGACAAAGAATGGAACGGGGAAGGTAATTAGTCATGTGGAATTTGGGTAGCTGTGGAATATGAAGGTGGTCATGCACAAAGGCAGATGGTTATGTGGGGCTGGAACTCAAAGGAAAGGTCCAAGTCTGAAATTTACATTTGGGAGTCATCACAGAAGTTGTGGGTATCTGTGTGATTGCCCAGGAAAACTAGAAACGATCCTTGCTCAGGTCACCTGGCTTGGAGAGGTAGATATTTGCATTTGCTCCTGTTGGAATACACTGAAGAACAGAATTTGGGATAGAATGCTAGGGAGAGCCAGCTATTTTGGTGTCTTCAAGAATGATATAATGAGCAAAATCATCATCACTGTATTCTGCCAGCAATTAGTTAAACAGGTAGATGCAACCGCTCAGTTAGAGCTTGAAAACTGCAGAAATAATCCTATCTAATGATAGACAAAGATTGAAATTGACTGTAACTTCACTACGCCCCCCATTGGCTAATCATCGAGATATGCAAATTAACTGCCAACAAAGATGGCGGTTAATTTGCATACATAGGCACGAAGCAGCTGAGGGAAGACTGAAGGCGGCTCTGGCCGGAGCAGCCAGGACTTTGAAGGTGGCTCCAGCCGGAGCGGCACCGGTTTTCCTCCGGCACCTGGGACCCAGGCCTATTGCACAAATCTTTTCGTGCAACAGGCCTCTAGTAGTTTATAAAAAGAAGGAATGAAGCATGCTTATATGTTGAGCATTTCAGCATGGAGATAGAATATCTGACTAGTCAAAAGGAAGTTCTATTTAGACTCCCCGGGGAGGACACTTGGTTCATCTGCTTTTACCTTTCTTCTAAGAAAGCGTCACTGTAGGCTTTTGCAGTTGGGATTTGTAATGTAGTGAGGTTTGCAGTGAATCGCTTTCTAGGGGAAGGTTAGGACACTTTCCTAAGGCACTGCTGCTTTCTCGCAGTACAGGGAAGTGTAACTTAGTATTTCACCTATTGTGTCAGTAATCTTAATGTACAAAAGTTTCTTTACCAGTGTGGGAGACCAAGTTATTCCAGGAGTGGCTCATGGCTTTTATATTCTGTTTGGGAAGACTTCATATGGAAATTCAGCCTGAAAAAAAAAGGGATGAGGACTATTACATCATGACACAAGTCATTAAAAAACAGATCCTACTTAGTGTTCACCAGGAGGTTTGATAGAGAGTTTACCGCAACATACCGTATTATTTTAAAATACCATTAAGTAAGGTGATGTTGCTAGAGATTTTTTTTAATCCTCACCAGAGGATATGTTTTCATTGATTTTTTTTAGAGAGAAAGGAAGGAAGAGAGAGAGAGAGAAAGAGGAACATAGACGTGAAAGACAAACACTGATTAGTTGCCTTCTATATGCACCCCGACTGAGTATTGAACCTGTAACCCAGATATGCGCCTTGACTGGGGATAGAATAGAACTGAGAACCAACCTTTCAGTGCATAGGACAACATTCAACCAACTGAGTCATTCCGGCTGGACTGGAGACTTTTTTGCTGAGTGTATCTATCCTAAGTAATTTTAAAGCATCTCATACTGAAATTTAGAATAACAGAGGAAAAAATATTTGTGATTAGAAAAAAAATTTGTATTTAAATATGTAGTTAACTATATAATGGATCACCTTAAAACAATGATTTTTATAGGTGCATGCAGGAGGGGCAGGCTACATTAGATTTGGGCCTTGTTCTTCTTGAACTGACTATTTAAATATCAACCGGACATTAAGAATAAAACTTCTATCCATTTGAATATTTCAAGTACAATGAATATGATTATAAACTATTCTGAGACAGTCTCCATTATATTAAAAGTCATGTTATCTGGCATTGTACCCATTAGAAAGTTTTAGAAATCAGCATTTTCGAATTATAGCTCTTCATTCTAGAAACTAGTTTCAACACTACAACTAAAGAAAACAGGGTAGAATTTCTATGAGAAAAGTATAAGAGAGAGAGAGAGAGAGAGAGAGAGAGAGAGAGAGAGAGAAGCATTGATGACATAGAAGGAGAGGACTATGATGTCATTTGTATTAGTTATCTATTACTATGTAACAAGCCACTTAAAACATAGGGGATTAAAACAACAATGGTTTTATTATTTCTCATCAGTCTATGGTTGACTGGGGTTCCTTCTGCTCCAGGTAGAGTCATTCAGTTGCCTGTGTTCATTTGTAATCTGGGCTGGGCTTCAACATCCAAGAAAGCCTGTCTCATGCTTGGGCCTTAAAGGTGACTGTCAGCTGGGCCACATTGGTTCTCATTCAGGGTTTCATATGGCCTCTTTCCATGGCCTCTTATCTTCCAGGGTTTCTCCACGTGACCACTTTCTCCACAGGGGAGCATGGACTTCTTTATAGCATGGCAGGTGAGCAAAAGTGGATGCTACCAGTCATCTCAATGACTAGGTCCCCAACTCACACATTCCCTGCCATTGGATTCGATCTATCAAAGAAAATCACAAGACCAGACTCAAAGGGAGGGAAAATAATCTCTGTCTCTTTGTGGAAGGAGTACCCTGTGTCTAGAAGGATTGGCGGAATTGTTGGTAGCCAGTTGTGGAGACAATCAGCCACATCATAAAAACATAGATTTTCTGGGAAGAGGCTGCTAAGACTTCTGTTAGGGCGGTCGTACACTGAATAAATAGAATACTGGTATTAAAAAGAACCATATTGGCCCATATGTACTGGGGAGAATTGCTTCTTAGTAATCTTTGCTGAATTTTATTTGTATCTTTGCCCTCTGTACTCATGTGTTATACTCATTACTTGACAGAATCAATACAATTTACAGATTTAAGGTTGCACTCTAATTCCTTCATTTGGCAATTACTGCGGGCCTATTAAATGTTAGGTCGGATGCTGGGGAAACATCCATGAACCATGCAGACATAGTTGCTGGCCTCATGCATTTTAGTTCTGAGATCTGTTAAAATTTCTCTGGCAAGATTTAAACCCAAATAAAGTTATCATCAACCCCTGCAGAGTGCACTTTATCATGTCAAATGAAAAATACTGTCTAGTCATTGTCTAATGGATTTTTCCTAAATTGAATGTGCCTAACTGGTGTTTAATCAAGAGGTTTCCCCGGGAAAGAACCAGAGCATGACAACTGTCTAATGCCATTAATGACAGTGACTTGTGCTTAGTGAGATGAGCTTGCCATCTCCGGCATAAAAGTGTTTTTTCTTCTTTTGATTATTAATCATGAACTTTGTATTACGAAGTATACTATATAATAAAAGGCTAATATGCAAATTGTCCCCTCAGGAGTTCAACTGACAAGGAGTTCGACCGCTTGCTATGACGTGCGCTGACCACCAGGGGGCGGCGCAGAATGAAGGAAGGCACTGGCCAGCAGCCAGAAAGCCCCGATTGGTCCTGATTGCCAGCTGGGCCTAGGGACCCTACCCCTGTCGTGCACCAGGCCTCTAGTATATGTATATGTGTCTGTGTGTAAATTGTCTTTGATTTTTTTTGTTTCTTTTTTTTTTTTAAGTCCTTGCTGAAGGATGTGTTCATTGATTTTAGAGAGGAAGGGAGAGAGAAAGAGAAACATCAACTGATTGTCTCTTGTACCTGCCCCAACCTGGGACCAAACACACAACCTAGGTATGTGCTCTGACCAGGAATGGAAACCACAACCTTTCAGTGTATGGGATGATGCTCCAGCCAACAGAGCTACCCAGCCAGGGTGATTTTTGTTTGTTTTTAATCAGGGTCATGTTTTTTAATCTACTCTGTAAATATCTGTCTCTCATTGGTATATTTAGATGACTTACATTTACTACAGTTATATTTAATATAAAATGGCTTATGTCTGCCATACTAAGATGGCTCCAGCCTTCCTAACTCTTACCTCTTAAAGCTTCAAAAAGAAAGAAAGAAAGAAAGGAATTAGTTACTTTATTATTTTTACAATTTAATTTGTTTGGCTTAATTTTAAAAAAAAATGTCATTAGCTCAAAGCTTAGTAGGTTGTAATAAAGTTTCTAGATTTTTATTCTTTGTATGGGGACAAACATAAAATATGCAATTTTTTTCTTTTCTTTTCTTTTATATCTTTCCAAATGTAAGTATAAAAAGTTCATCTCAAACCTACAATGATGACTGATGTGCCGTTGATCAACAGCAATCTATGTGGCTGCTCTGGATTCTTTAATCTACGCTCTGATTCCCAGGGCTGTACACCGTCCCAACCCTTCAAAGCGGAAATGCAGAGAGGAGATGGAGGATTTTAGACTCTGATCTCCATTAAGGCAAGAGCTGTGTCACTTCCATTTACCATTTTATACTGAAAACATAGTATAGTGTGGCCTGTAGAAGACATTTGATTAATATTTGTTGAGTGACTCAATGAACAAATGAAGCAGAGAACTGATTTATTAGCCCTCAGCTCAAGAACAGTCCTCTGTTGCGAGAATACCCTTGCATCTTCTCTTGTCCATCCCAATTCCCCATCCTTCAAGGCACTGTTCAAAGATCAATTTCTTCACAATGTTTTCTGAATCTTCTCCCAACTGGAAGGAGTCTCTACCCTTCCTGAAACCTTACATCACTTTCTACCTCTTGTTGGAGATATTTATGCACATGTCTTGTTATGACCCTGCAGCTCTCTTTAGTCCCTGAAATAGGCATCCATCTCTGTTACCACCACAGCCCTTGGTACTGTGTGTCCCTCAGAGGCTATTGTTGAATGTCTCCTGCTGAAAATTGTGATTGCATAAGGTGGATGTTGCAATTGTCTTGGAATTGTCCCATGATGATGGTGAAGGATTGACAAGGTTAGAAGATGACCCTTCAGGTTTCATCTGCAAAGAAACAGATGGTCAGAACAACATCTAAAACAAGACTTTGTCAATGATATTGCAATGGTTTTGTCTTCAGAACTATATTATGACATAAATTTTGGAAAGTGACAGTATCTCTAGAATAAAATGTCAACTGCAGTTTTGACTTTGTCAGCAGAATTGGTTTGCTATGTCATTCAGTAGTGAAACTTGGTAGCTATATCATAAAGATAAATAAGCAAGAACTGAAAGTAACAAAAAGACTGAGTTATGGCTTGGCCGGCATGGCTCAGTGTTTGGACATCCACTCATGAACCAGGAGGTTGCCCTTTAGATTTTGGTCGGGGCACATGCCCGGGTTGCTGGCTTGAATCCCACTGGGGGGTGTGCAGGAGGCAGTTAACAGTGATTCTTCCTCATCCTTGGTGTTTCTCTCTCTCTCTCTCCCTCTCCCTTCCTCTCTGAAATAAATAAAAATATATATTTTAAAAAGATTGAGTTATGGACTAAATCCAAAATATTGATTTTAAAAAACTATCCATCTCAAAACCTAACCAGGCAAAAACTACTTAGACTTTTTAACATAATTATTCTTGTTTACTCTTTTTATTTTTAATTGTCTAAAGTGCCAGTTTACTGAATGTTATTTTTTGAAGTAGGTTCTCATGAAAATTTTAAGGACAAAAATGATACTACTTTCAGAAGAATGTACTCTGTTGAGAAGCCTTTACCTAAGAAAGAGTTATAGTAGACAAACAGCAATGTATTTATTATATTCTAGCAACCTAGGACCAGGGGCCTTTATTTTCTGAGGTATTAGATTTTTAAAAAGTGTGTGTGTTAGGGGCACTGAAATGACTTTAGAAGGATGTGTAGGAACTAGCCAGGTGAGGAAGTAGGTTTTTAACCGGAGGAAATGGGGAAGTAAAATTATATAGCAGATACAGGGTATGATGTACAAAGAGACCTTAGACTGAAGTGAAAGGTAGGGGAATGACATGAAATAAAATGAGAGAGATAAATTCAGAGCCTTAGAGGTGCTTAAAGAGCTTCGAGTCTATGTTTTATTAAACCAGATAAGGTATTTCTCATTTATCCACTCATAACTATTTTTGTGCTAGGTACTGTTCTAGGTGTTAGGGATATGGCAGAGGGCAGGACACAGTGCCTTTCCTCACGGGACTATATTCTAATGATGAGTATGGAGAAATGAATAGGCAATTAAAATATAATAAATGTGTTACTGTTGTCTGCAGTGAAGAGACTTGGCACCTTGTAGGAGCTATGGGTACTTTAGATTGCTCACTCTTGGTAAAGCTTGGAGATGGCTACAGGCTGGCAAACATGAGATGCATAAGATGATAACGTTATTTAAGTAAAGAATCTGCTACTACATAGCAGATACTTAGTTAATGCCCCAAATCCTAGACCACCTCCTAATTGTTGGAAGGGAGATTGGCAGATGTTTAAAAAAAATTAACTTGACTAGGAATTATTCATGGAGATAACCCAGAAAATCCATACAGGTTTCTTTTGGTTTCATATTGTGCTTATATGTCTGTCGTTTAAGAGAGAAAAAAGAAAGAAAACTAAAGTAATTTGTGTAGACTAATTTATCAAAAATTTCTTTAATTCCAATCTGGAGTGCTTAGTCGTTTTTTCCTCCATTTCCCCATAGCATCCTGTGCGGATGCCCATTAGTAGTTGCTCCAGTACCGCGATCTCTGATTACACATCCAAGGGTTGGACTACTGTGAGCACTTCAGGACTCTAAGGTGAATCCTCAGCAGAGGACCTGGGATGTCAAAGGGATATCATTCTCTAAGCATCATACCAAGACTATCTGAGGGGCTTTCAAAAATGCAGATTCTTGGAGCCCTGCTCCAGAGTACTGAATTAGATTTTATTAGAAGGCCGTGGGAATTTGCATTTTAAATATAGTGCTCACAATATTGTGATGTATACTAAAGTCTGAGAAGCATTGAATAAAGACTCAGTAAAATGTTGGTTGTTGAACTGATATTCAAGAACGTATTCTTTTTGACTGGACAAGGTATGTTATAATGAATTCAGGTTTAGCTAAAATTATTTTTGACCTTAAAAATCCCCACTACCTATTTTTGTTCTTTTCATATTTTTGGCACCACTAGCATCAATGTCAGAAACACTCACAGGGAGAAGATATAAACGTCAATATGCAGAAATGTATCTAGAAAAACATCTGTGACACTCTTACCTCAGTATATTATATCAGTACACATTGGAAGGGAAATATTCACATTAATCCTACTCAGGCACCTGAAAGTCATCTCTAAGGCAACTTAAAATATACAAAAGTGGCTGGGTAAAGATTGTCAGGTACTGAGAGACCACCATGTGGCACACACCTTATGTTTATGAATTTATTTTTGCAACAGTCATATAAGATAGACAATTTCTTCTCATTTTTTAAAAATAAAACTTAAACTTGGAAAGGTCAAGTCATTTGCCCAGAGAAGGTCTCTTTTTTTTTCTTTTTACAAAAACAAATAGTCTTTTCCTTTTTTCGTTGCCTATCTAAAAAAGTATCAGCAACAACAAAAACAGATGCTAACAAAGACTTTTGCCTCTGTAGGATTTGTGTCCAGTAGCTAATTTGATGCTAATTTTTCTGATGTCATTCTGCAGTTACCTAAGTTTGTAGTAATGTCTCATCTTTGACAACAAAAAACAACTGTTGGGAAATCAAAGGTTTCAACTGACACACCAAGTTTTTATATTTAATTTTGGATGACACACCGTAGGTCTACTTCTAGTATGCATCCATACTGCAAAACATGGAATGCTTCTATAAGACAGGAAACTGATTGAAGAAAGCCATGTCTGATTCTGGATTGGGGACACAGAAAGAGTGAGTAGCAGCCAGGGATTGTGTATTTTTCTCTTAGCTGAGAGAGCAAGCTAGGGGTTAGCATTAGACTACAATACTTTGTTATCCTATATTATAAAACACTAATATGCAAATCGACCTAATGGTGGAATGACAGGTTGCTATGATGCACACTGACAACCAGGGGGCAGGCACTCAATGCAGGAGCTACCCCTGGTGGTCAGTGCGCTCCCACAGTGGGAGAGCCACTCAGCCAGAAGCTGGGCTCACAGCTGGTGAGCACAGCAGTGGTGGCAGGAGTCTCTCCTGCCTCTGCGGTGGTGCTAAGAAACCCTCAGGGGATGTCTGACTGCCGGCTTAGGCCTGCTCCCCACCACAGGCCTAAGCTGGCAGTTGGACATCCCCCAAGGTGTCCCAGACTGTGAGAGGGTGCAGGCCAGGCTGAGGGACCCCCCCCCACCCCTAGTACATGAATGTCGTGCACCGGGCCTCTAGTGTATACTAGTATATAAGACACATTTGTGTTCAAAGAGGCTTTTAGGAAACCAGCTAAGGCAAAAGCATTTCCTTCATAAACATATTTCCAAAAGTTTTAGGATTTTATGTAACAACATTTTAAAAATATATTATAAAGACACATTTAATACGATAATTGGATTAAAGAAAAACAACCCTAGAGCCCTAGCTGGTGTGGCTCAGTTGGTTGGAGCATTGTCCTGTGCACAAGAAGGTTGTGGGTTTGATTCCCAGTAAGGGCACATGCCTAGGTTGTGAGTTTAGTCCTGGTTGGGACACATACTGGAGGCAGAATCACCCTCTCTCTCTCTCTCTCTCTCTCTCTCTCTCTCCCTCTCCCTCCCCTTACTCCCTTTCTAAAATCAATTAAACAAATAAATAAATAAATAAAACCTTGGAGTATTCTCCATTCTCTGATAACCACTGTGAGTGGAATATGGGAAGATGATACCTTATCTCTGAATCTGTTTCCTATACTATAAAGTATGAGCAATGGACTGGATAATTTCTAAGGTCCCTTTTGTTAATACTTATTTAATGACTATTTATATATGTCTATAACAAATGTGAAAATCTTTCTTTTCTCTTAATCCTGATTTACCTCAATTTAACTCAGTAAAACTACGTTGATGGGTGACTTGGCATAAGAAATGCCTTGTTAAGGAGTCAACATACAAGTTGAACCAGGAGGACTGAATTCTAACTTGACTCATTTCAACATTTTTATCCCGATTGCGATTGCACATCTGTCTATCTATGAAGACATTTTCATGGTGTTTAACACAGTAATGTGAATTACCAAAACATTTTTGGGATGCCCACTATGTGGGGTGGACAGGTTGACTATTTATCCCAGTTTGCCAGGGACAGGCCCTGTTTAACTTTATGACCGGTTAATTAAAACCCATTAATTATTTATGATCCCTTTTCACTCTCATAAAGCATTCTGGTTTCAGTGATAAATTACATGATCACTCTATTTCTTACACCACCATTGTAAAGTATGTCTTGGTCTCCTAATCCCACAGATCACAAAATGTAGTTGGCGTTGAAAAGTTACACAGCTTGCTTAAGCTAGCAACTAGTGAAGCCAAGATGAAAATTAGTTCTGTCTGATGCTAAGACCAATCTTCTTCACCATTGCCTTTCAAGGATTCCTTTCCCTACCAAATACTGGAAAAATGGTTACTTACAAGGTAACACTAAAAGGGTATTTTGTTCTTTGTTTTTATTATTTTTTAGGTACAAATAACCTTCACCCTTAAGACACACCCCCCCGACCCATATTAAACTCAAATCTACCTCGTTGTAAATTCAAGTGATTCCATGGTTCTGACCCAGCAGAGCTAGAGACCAGCTGATCTCAAGGATTTCATCTTTGTTCACGGTATTTTTATCTCTTAAGTCTCAGTAAATGGAAGACTTTGGCTGCAAAGAACAAAGGGTAGGGATTGCATAGGATAATATACCCCTTCAGTTTACATATCTGCCCGAGGACCATGTGGGAGCTTAGGCAATGTCGAGGCTTGTAATGGTGGGCTAACGTGATATTCTGAAGGTAAATGATGCTTAAGCTATCCCTTGAGCAGTCACTGTTCTGAGAAGAAAAAAGGAATCTTTTTGAAAGATTAAGGATTCTAAAGATCTGAATGGCCTGGGGAAGCATGGTCATTGCCCTAAAGTTGTGCATATTTGAACGAAGGTGGGAGCTTCATAAGGTGGTGAAGAAGTAAATGGGGTAATGGTGGTTAATATAATGACGGTGTTACTTTTAGGACAATATTATTACTTCAATTATATGGAAAAGGAAATAGGTTCATACAACTCATGCCCTGGGTGCCCAATGCCAGAAGTAAATAAGCTAGATCTCGAATCCAGGGCTTCTAACTCTAAATCATTCTGCCCTTCATTCTCTCTTTCCTCATCAATCCACCTTCCCAGTTATCAATTAATCTATATTATCAGTTATTATCAAACATTTATTGACTACTGACTTTGTAGTTAGGCCAGTGGTTCCAACTGTAGATGCCTATTTGAAACATGGTGGATCTTTTATAAATGTTGATTCTTGCCTGGCTGCCAACCTAGATTTTCTGATATAATTGGTGGGCTGTGTTTTGGGGATGAGGAGTGTTAAAAGCTTCCCAGGTGATTCTACAGTATAATCAAATTAGGGGTCCACTGTGCTAGGAACTTAGTTAGAATAAAAAAGATAATGTAGGCAAATTTATACACTTAAAAAATTGCAGTGAAATAGGAATTCAAACCCCATCTTTCTTACCCCACATATACAGAGAGACCATTACAGCACAGGGACCAAATATTCAAAATATTCAGGGCAAATATAATAAAAATTGGAAAATTTTACAATCTCTTAGAATGTCTGATTTTCTTTTTTTTTTTTAAAAGGTTTGGTGAAGAACATAGAAAATGAAAATAGGTTTGCTGGAGTGCCTTGCATTTATGTGAAGTGTGAAATGTGGAATACGTGTCATTTCTACATTCAAACTATTAAGGAAAATAGTAGAGAGAATAGAGCAGAATGAGCACCTCCCAACAGCTGCTCTCAGGGGGTAATTTAGGCTTCTTTTTATATCATGCTTCAGATTTCGAGGTGCTGAGAGAATTTTGAAATGCCCTTTGAGAATTCTTTTCCTCAGATTCATAGGCTAAATGATCAGAGATCACATTTTATTTTGACATGGAAAACCTCCATTAATTTGATGCAAAGCAGGCACTCCTGAATCCCCAGGGACATGAGAAATTGATGGCTTTCTTTCTAAGGCAGGGAGCTAGGCTGAGCCTATAAGTGGCCACTGTGTGGCTTCCCCTTAGGATGGCCCCAAAGTCAAGGCACAGTAGCAGCGAATTTTCAGCTTCTGTCCAACTCAACCCTAGGGAATCTTCAGACCCAGGGATGTTTCTGAAACAGCAATATTTCGACATCATCCAAGAGTATTACAAGACACGCAAAACAAACATTCTCCTTTTTGGACTTGGCTGAAGCTTAATCACGTCTTCTCTAAAAACGGATGCATTACAAATTGGGGCAGTGGCTCTGTGGCAGGGACTGGAGGCAGTGACTCAGAGGCCGAACAGATATTTAGATATAATCTACATGTCCCATAGCATTTGTGAATATACTCGTCAACACATTAGGTATTAATTTTGCTTGTGAAATCAGAGGATTGAAAGGGATATGAAAAGACCTTAGAACGTTCTGGTATCCTGCTAATTGCCTCTTAGTCACTCAGGAATGATAGGTTTTCTTGTCACAAATCTCTCCTTGCTCTTACATTCTTGGAAGCAATGTCAGCAGAATCCAGAGCTTCCTGTTAACTAGCTGGCAGATGCCAACTGGGTGTGGACAGGCGCTGTGAGTGTGGAGGGACACATGGCAGCCAGGAAAGGCTGCATGGCTCGGAGCTTCCAGGGGAAGGAGCATCAGGGCAGCACAGCTCTCCTTGTCCTCCACCGTTGCCTCCTGGCTTTCTCATTCGCCATTTCCTACTCGTTGTTTGAAGAGCCTGGATTTCTTGTAGTGATGGGTTCTAAGAGGAATGACTACTACATGCCTGTCTGTTTTACATATGCCATGTCATTTAGCTCAGATAAACCTGTCAGGAGCGATTATCATCATCGCCTCCTCAGCCGCTGTCTGGGCCAGGTGTTCCTGCTGCATCCCCACAACTTACGCCATGTCTAAAGTTCTGTTGGCACAGTGTCTCCGTAGGCTGTGTGCTTCCTGAGGGTAGAGACAATGCTTCCCATTGAACCGTCATTGTTTAGCATTGAAAATTCACATAATAGATATTGAGTATAATTAAAATTTATTTTAAATTTCAATGACTGATATCTGCAAAGAAAGTATTATTTGAATGAGTAAGAAAAACTAAAGTCCAAAAACTTTTGAAGTAGTTTGCACAAGGGAACACACATTTATAAGTTGATCAACCTGGATTCAGACCCCAAAGCTCCAGGTGCAGGTCTCAGGGCTTTTCCAGGACCATCCAGTCTCTTTGGATGAAGAGGAAATCCAAATGTAGATGTTACTGTACATTTTCACAACATGCTATTGCGTGAGCTTTCCATCTGTAGGCTTCAAAGGAAGTCATGAGTTAGATTCATCAGTTACAAAAATATGAATGTAGATGGCTCCCAAGGCACGCTTAGGAAGTAATAGTAAGATTTCTCCTAGATGGTTTGCTTTATGTTTAAGGAATAGGACATCCTCATTCTCTCAAACTTAAGGGAGAAACTATATAAGTGATAAAATTCTATGGGTAAGACTATATTTCAAACATTATAATAAATAAATAATATGTTTCTAGTCTTACATGAAATGCCATTGTACTGCTATTTTAGTACTTTAAGGTTTTTATTATAATTTATGGTGATACCGAAGTCAAGATGAAAGGTCAATGCTAAAGGTCAAAGTGATTAAGAAATCATATTTTCACAGTTCAGTTATAATGTTAAGGTGAGCTGATTAGAACATCTGAAATTTAACTTTTTGGTTCTACTTATGATATTTTGGCCAATAAAAGTGAATTGGAGCATATACAGTATGTTTAATCACAGAAACACCAAAATATCAGTGCCATTAAGCATAAGGCAATTTCAGGCATATCTATCTATCTATCTATCTATCTATCTATATATATATAGATATGTATATATATAGTGTGTGAATTATCTCTGAAATTTAACTTTTTGGTTCTACTTCTGATATTTTGGCCAATAAAAGAGAATTGGAGCATATACAGTATGTTTAATCACAGAAACACCAAAATATCAATGCCATTAAGCATAAGGCAATTTCAGGCATATCTATCTATCTATCTATCTATCTATCTATATATATATAGATATGTATATATATAGTGTGTGAATTATCTAGACAATATCTTCAATTATCTATAGTATTTCTTCTGTGTAGATATAGATGTTGGCTGCTCTGTGAAGATTTCTATTTCTTTTCATACAATGGAATCAAAATTTATGATTTTTTCAAAGAGTCATATATGTCCAATCTAATTAGGAAAAAAGTCATAATGAGAAAAAAAGCAACTTAGAAATAATCTTTAATATTGAACATGTTGAATGAAGGGATACAAAATTTAAGAGACAGGGTCAGTAAGAGATATAATTTTTCAGTGGCTGTATTCTTGTTATTTCTATTAAGAATGAAAGGAACTAGGAAATGAGAAAAATTGAAACTGCTCCGGCCAACATGATGTGGGTAACTAGAGACATCTGCATTTGGTGGAAACACAATCAAAGTGACAGGGCTGTTGAAATTTTACCTCCCAAACATTTAAATACAATTAGAGTATTCTCTGCAGAAATTTAGCGTAGTCATAATGTGATGAGGTATAAGTGGATGGTGGCAGCAGATCAAGAAATACATGGAAGGCAGAGTGCACACACAGAGAGAGAAGCAGTTGGAACTAAAGATCCCAGTGCTTTACATACGCACCATCCGCTGTGTGGTCTGGCATTCCCACAACCACCTACCTACCCCAACCTGATACATCCTCATGCTAGTTATTTTAAAAAGATTTCATCCAGCCCTAGCTGGATTAGCTCAGTGGATAGATAGAGTGTCAACCTGCAGACTAAAGGGTTCCCAGTTTGATTCTGGTCAAGGGCACATGCCTGGGTTCCAGACTCGATCCCCAGTAGGGGGCATGCAGGAGGCAGCTGATCAATGATTCTCTCATCATTGATGTTTTTATCTCTCCCTCCCTCTCCCTTTCTCACTGAAATCAATTAAAATATTTTAAAAATAAAACAAATAAAAAGATTTCACCCATCTACACTAATAAAAGACAAACATGCAAATTGACTGTACCTTCGCTACACCTTAAGCCACGCTCACCAGCCAATCAGAGCGACTATATGCAAATTAACCCAACCAAGATGGTGGCCGGCAGTCACGAAGCTAAAGCAAGCAGGAGGCTTGGTTGCCCCAGTGATGGAGGAAGCCAAGCTTCCCACCTGCTGCGGCTGGCTCTGAGCTCCACCCAAGGCAACAAAGTTTCAATTATAGA
>NW_005370782.1:329593-345986 GCF_000412655.1 Myotis brandtii
GACCCCCACCCTGAAGGGGGTGTGACCAGCCTGCAAACAGCCATCAGCCCCTCACCCAGGCTGGCCAGGCACCCCAGCGGGACCCCCACCCTGATCTGGGACACCCTTCAGGGCAAACCAGGGGGCACCATCCTGCTCCAGACCCCTGAACTATTATCTGTCTTAGATAATGTTTGTATACAAAACAAAATATAGGGACAAAGAAATTTAGGGTATTGGCAAGGTATGATGGGTCTTAGAATATAAACTCCCTAAGTTAAAAAATATATATAAACTGCATAAGTTGGCTAGGAAAAAAGGAAGGGAAAAGTTGTGGATTGGGATAAAATTAGGGGTTCAAAGAGATGGATAGCTCATTGGTTATACTGGGAGCAGATGAACCAAGGAAACTGTGAGCAGATAATGATTGTGTAGCTCAAGCATGTCAAACTCGCAGCCTCGGTGTAGCTGGAAGAATTGTGGATGATGACTATGTCATGGTGTGGCCCAGGCAATGCATGGTGGACAGAGCATGGAGGAAAATATCGTCAGGGTTAAGGAGGTCATGGAACTGTGGGGCAGCATTTTTGGCTGGGCTTTTCATTGGGGGCTGGTAAAGTTACGCTGCAGTGTACATATGTGCATACGTGGGTGTGTAAGACATGGACACTCTGCATCTTCAGGTTTATAAGTAATTTAGAAACTCGGAGTATTACCCATAAGGCTCGAAACACTCTATTATTGCCTTCACAAAAATATTTTACCACTAACACAAATGTCAAAGAACATACATAATTACTACATGTGTATTAATTATACCAGTCCTTACTCTGAAATTCTAGCATATGTAATGTGAGAATTTAAAGAAATGGCAATGTTCTCAAAGTTGTGTTTTTAAAGGTGGTGGTTTGTTTCTTTGTAGATACTTTTTTGTTTAATAGACTTTAAGTTTAATCTTAAAAATCCTCGCAACACTGTAAATGTACTAAATCAAGTTAATGTGAAATTTTGTTATGTGTATTGTATTATATAAAAAAAAATAGATCCTCCCTATTCCATCATTTTCTTTGATATCCCAGAGATTCTAACTAGCTTGCTATAAACACCACTTTCTTTCTGTAGTTATTGGTCAACATTCAATTATAGCATATCACATGAATAAGTGAAAGAGGGGAATTTGGCCTTATTTTAAATTTGGTTCAAGTCAATACACATGTAGGGAACTTCCAGGGAGATGCCAGAAACAGTGTTAAGCCTTGTGTAGAAGGCAGGAGGAAATACCAGAGTACCTGCCCCTTAGAAGCTCGCCGTCTATTGGGAAAGAAAGAGGCATCAATACACAAATCTCTTAGGAAGCAAACTAGGGTTCAAGATTCCTACACGGGCTTAAACAGCGTGTTTTGGTGAGTGGGTAAGGCAAAGACTGAGGATGACCTTGTTCCTTATTTTCAGAGCATTTTTAAGGAGGTAGTGAAACAGTTCTATGCTTGCCATATACATTAGTAGGAGCATGAAATCTATAGAGCCAATGCTTACAGAGCACTGATGAGCTATAGAGAATTTAGACAGGGTTTGTCATTCAGGCCCATCTCTTTTCGCTAGCTATACCAGTGCTTAAAGGATTGGGGTTAGGCTTCTAGAATCTGAACCACCTCAAACTTGTACAGCTCTGGAGACCCATCACAATGTCCTCCTTTCTCTCCAGAAGTTCAATCTAAACTTCAAATCAGCTCAGCCTCGGGGTTCCACAATGACTGATTCATTAGGAGGATTCCTATTCTTGTTTCCTTCACTGCCAAGATCGGGGTGACCTGAACGCCTGTGCTCACCCTTGCTGACTTTCGCCTGGTCTGGAATCCTTTGTGCTGTCTTTCTTTCAGAGACAGAGATCACACTCCCAGGGAAGTTAAAATGCATCTAATACAGATGCTTCAACTTACTGATGAGGAAACGGAGTTCTTAACTTGCCTGAAGTTATCCAGTTTTTTGATGAGTTGTGATACGACTTTAGTTCTTTGATACCCATCAGAGGTTCCTCCTGCCACCCCTGCCTCCTGTCTCCTACCCTTGTTAGTGTTCATGCGGGAGTGGGGGGGGGCATCTTTGTTTAACCCTCACTGTTGATTTCTCACCCACGCCTAGTAGCTTCCCCACAGTTTTGTAAGGCTTTCAGAAATCAAACAAAGGCTTTCTAACCCAGTTTGCTAAATTATTGTATGCAGTGTTACTTAAGAGAGATTTCCTGGCAATATTTTGTGTATTAAGTCTCACAACAGAAAACAGATCCAAGCTTCATTATTAAAATAGAAACTCAATATGGTCTCAATAGTACATGTTAATTAGAATAAATCTTACAGCCAAATACATTTCCATTTACATTTTTCTATAGACTTGCAAAATCTGAGCTGGGTATCCCTGTAATAAAATGAAATGGAAGAAGCAAATCCTTACAGAATAGTCAGAGAGATATAAATTACAGCATAGGGGATATAGTCAATAATATCATAATAACTATGTATGGAGTCAGGTAGGTACAGGAAATATTAGGGGGACTACTCCGTAAAGTACATGACTGTCTAGTCACTAGGCTGTACATCTGAAACTAAGCAGAAAAATATTTAATGTGAACTGTAATTGAAAAATAAAAAAACCAAATCTTTACAGATCACTTTTACTAGTAGAAGAGAAAATATTATGACATTTTAAACTTTTTTTAAAATATATATTTTATTGATTTTTTTACAGAGAGGAAGGGAGAGGGATAGAGAGTTAGAAACATCGATGAGAGAGAAACATCAATCAGCTGCCTCCTGCACACCACCCACTGGGGATGTGCCTGCAACCAAGGCACATGCCCCTGACCGGAATCGAACCTGGGACCCTTGAGTCCACAGGCCGACGCTCTATCCACTGAGCCAAATCAGTTAGGGCATATTATGACATTTTAGTAAATGTAATGAAGTGGCCAGAAGGTGACATTTAGAACTTCTTAGATAAGCATTGTTTTTCCCATTTTCAAAAATAGTTTATACTTATTGAGAACATGGACATCACCTTCTTAGCCTAATCGCAATCACTAAGGCGATGTACTATCGCTAAGCAGTGGTGCCATTTTCACCCATTTCATTCAGTTGCTTAAGGGCCGTTTGCATCTGAGTAGAACCAAGTCTGGGTTGAGATCCCCATGCTGCCGTGTCATTTCAATCAAATAATAAGCTAAGTCTTTTTTTCTTTATCTGTATGATGGGCTATCAACTACTTTAGAGGGTTTGTGAACACTGTATAGAATTTTACAGTAGACTTCTGAGTATGGAGCCCACCACACTGTATCTCTTTCCTCTAATTGCTGGCCTGGGTTTTGTAAGATCACAGGAATGAAATTGGACTGTAGCAATTTTTTTGAGAGATTGTTTCATACTCTGTCTTGTTCAAAGTTTGATTAAACTTCTTAGACCATTAATGCACCATTTAAAGAAAATTTTTGTAAATAAGAGGCCCAAAAGCTATACACTGGAATATACATGGAAACTGACAAAAATTCTTCTTATTCAAGATTACTATGAACATGTATTGGTACAATGTGGTCTGGAAATGACTCAGATTACTAGTTCAACAGTAACTAACCAGCCATACAATTATATCTCAAAATAGATTATTTGTAGAAGGTGTGGCATATTTGCCCAGTTTTATTATTTTAGTAGTGAATCATTTCATATCCATTTTAACTAATCTTAATTTTAAATTAAGTGTGTCCATTGAGCTTCATGCCACAGATATTCTCACGTTTTCTGCAACCAACTTCTTACCCTCAGATCTTTCCTAGTTTTGTTTGTTTGTTTTGCATTTACCCTCCTCCAGTTTTATTGAGATATTAAGATAAGTTTAAGGTGTACAATGTGATGATTTGATACACATGTATATTGCGAAAAGATTACCACAATAAGGTTAGTTAACACTTCCATCCCTTCACATAATTTCAATTTTCTTCTACATGATGATAACATTTAAGATCTACTCTCTTAACAACTTTAAGTATATAATATGGTACTTTAATTACAGTAAACATGCTGTATATTAATTCCCAAAACTTACTCATCTTATAGCTGGAAGTTTGTACCCTTTGAGTGACATCTCCCCATTTCCCCCACCTTCTGGTCTCTGGCAATCACCATTCCACTCCCTATTTCTATGATTTCAGCTGTTTCGATTCCACTAGAAGTGAGATTCCATAGTTTTATGTAGTACATAACAGGCAAAGGACATGATGCAGGTATTTTAAACTCTCCTTAGTGATGGGTAAGTTACAAAATTATTTTTAAAAGTTCAAAAGTTTCTATTCATGTGCATGTGTATGTATTCATTTACCTAAAATGTATAGGTGGGCAAAGCAATCACCCTTTGAGGGACTACTTTCTTACGGCCTCCAAGTCTCCTGGCCTCAGCCTTTCCTGAGGCTCTGCTACAGCTCAGTCGGTGAACAATTCCCTGGAGCTCTCGGAGCACCCCGGACAATGAAACAAGGTTCATGCATGTGAGTGCCTAGCATATAGTTTTGATCATTGAGTTATGTGGTATTAGCTACCACAAACATTGAGATCATGCTCCTTATACAAATACTGGAGGCCTGGTGCACAAATTCATGCATGGGTGGGGTTCCTTGGGGTGGCCTGCAGGGATCAGGCCAAAACCCGCAGTCCAACGCCACCTGCAGCTCCTACCTGCCGCTCCCACTCATCCCAGCCCCACTGTGCCTGCCAAGGGCTTGCATCCAATCAGTCCCCATAGGGAGAGGCTCAAGCTGAGCCCTGCATCTGGTACCCTCCAAATGGGAGTGGCCTGTGGGATTGGGCCAAAATTGGCTTTCCAACATCCCCCCAGGGGTTCTGGATTGTGAGAGGTCACAGGCCAGGCTGAGGGACCCCACCAGTGCACAATCAGGGCGAGGGAGGATCCATGGGAGGGATCCAGGGCGTGTCTGGCCCCATCTTCTCCAGTCCTGATCGGGGCCAGCTGGCTGGGGAGGGATGCGGGAGGTTGGCCATCCGGGGAGGGACCGTGGAAAGCAGAGAGCTCCAGGGCTTGTACAGCCCATCTTGCTCAGTCTCGATCAGCCAGACCCCAGCAGCAAGCTAACCTACTGGTCAGAGCCTCTGCCCCCTGGTGGTCAGTGCATGTCATAGAGAGTGGTTGAGCAACCTTAGCATATCATTAACATATTGCGCTTTGATTGGTTGAACAGTTGGCCGGTCACTGGACACTTAGCATATTAGGCTTTTATTATATAGGATGTGCTGTAGCAGGATAAATTGTGTTTTGTATGATGCATCAGCATGAAGAATTTATAAACCAACCTCACAGTGTCAAGAATTTGGGAGGAATACAAACCTACCTTCCTCCTCTTTATTTATTCCTCTTTCTTATTATTAATGCTTTTCCTTATTTCTTCACTAATGTTTATATTATCAAACTTTAGGAGTAATCTTAGATCCTTGCTTGTATTTTGTCTAAACTCTAGGAATGAGATAATATCTCATAATGCTAAGCATTTTGCTGGTTTAAGGAATATCATTTTATACACTAACAAATGTAGTGAGCAGATCAGATGAATAAATGCATAGGTTATTAGATGAAACATAGAACAGGAAGCACAGATTGAAAGCTACTAATTTGCTAATTATTTTTAGATATTGCCCTTTTAAATATTGATATTTAACTAAATTAATATTTTGATATATTCACTATCTCATTATAAATATATATATTTCTTTTAAGTATGTGATTTAATATTTTTCAAGGGTGCATGTGTGTGTGTCAGAGAGAGAGAGAGAAAGAGAGAGAGAGAGAGTTAGTTTGTTACACTTTGGGCCCACTCCTGTTTCTTGGAGAGCACATGTCTGATTGATTCCCTTAGCTCCAATGAAGACTTTAGCAAATTTAGTGACAGTTATCTGTCTCAAGAAGCAGACAACACTATAAGATGCTGACTATTTCAATTCAGTGTTGCAGCATTAATCAGGTAACTGGCTACAAAAAAAGAATATTGCATTATTAAAGAGGATAGAGAAATAGATGGGAACAAATGCTAAGGTTTTTAGTGTCTTTTTTCACCTCAGACATAAAATGGAATCACAGAGGTGAGCTTCTGCTCTAATTAATTCTTATCTTAGTTAGAATATTATCCTTCTCTGCTGCCCTCATCAGAGTCACCTGAAGGGAAGAACTAATAAGAGTTCACCTGCCATCTTTTGTATATGACAAAACTCAGATTGCCTAGAAATCAAAGACAGCAAATGTCCCCACCTGCAAGGAAATCATAATAGTGCCTATTTGTGCAGTTCTCTGAATTTCACAGTTATTCATATTGGCTCACGGAGGTCAGAAAGCTGATTTTGCTGTCCTAATTATAAACAGAGAAGGTAAGTTATATTTAATTTGAAACACAATTTAGATTCGCCAGCAGGGGGCGGGGCCAGTGCACTAGCCACAAGAAAGGCTCTGGCTGACATTCCCTTTTATAAAGGCCAACAAACTCTCACCTAGGCAGCAGGTTTTCAACTAGTGTGCCTCCAGAATTTTTAAAACATGCAATACCTGAATATTTTGTCTTTTCCTTAGATTGCCCAATAAAAAAGATGACAACAGCCAACACAACAATAGCCGTCTGGTGTGAATGAATCAAAAAGTATACCTATTTTGTTTTTTGTCAGATCGGCAAAAAATATATAATATACTTTTTGATGTGCCACAGAATTTTAATAATTAGTTTATGTGTGCCTCAAGATGAAAAGGTTGAGAATTGCTGCTCCTAGGTGTGCTCACACATTTATACTAGGTTATTTTGTTGACCTTATTTTAAAAGATATCAAATTTTAATGCATTATATTTTCTCTGTTAATGAAGACCTTCAACTGGTGTCTTCCTCATTCACCAAATTATACCCAAACTTTTGTTGTAAAAATTCTTTCAGTTTTTGGGAAAACAGGCTGTTATAACTGAAGGCACAAAGCTTTGAATGAAATCAAGCCTGCCTGGATTTAAACCCCTGGGAGCTGTGTGACCTGAAGTGAATTTTGTGACTTCTCTGAGCTTTAGTATCCTCACTGGTAAAATTGGGATGCTGAGGGCATCTACCTCATTGTGTTGCTGAGATGCTTGAATCAGATAACACATGCAAAGGATTTAGCTCTATCAGCCACGTGGTAAAATCCTGGCGTTCTATATCACTAGCAATGAGTACAGATCCTGGGAAAGAGTAGACACATAAAAACATAAACAATACCTGTTAGAGAAGCCCTGCTAAGACTGAGTTTTGGGAAGATGAGTCTGCAGAAATGAAAGACAAACGAGGTGCTCAAGGAAACCTAATGCACATTTCAGTCAGCAAAAGTAAATCTACGGGAGTATGGAGCCAGTGACTCAAGTTCATGGTTCACAAACCTAAAATGACTAAAGAATAGTCAGGGGAATTGAGTGCTGCACATGCAAATGGAAATAAAACAGGCTGGATGGTTTTATATCCAGAAACATAATTTACAGTCCAGCAATTGTGTCAGGACAGGGATTTTCTGCATCTAGTTTAGCACCCAAGTTCTTTCTGGCAGGATTTGGGGAAGAACAAATCTTTTGGAGTTTGGCAAATCCCAAATAGGCCCATCTGTTCTGGAAGGAAATAGTCTTTCCCCATTGCTCTTTTACCGATTGGAAGCTTGACAGATGAAAGATGTCAGCTTTGGGGAGGGAAGATGGGCTACAATGGCAGGAAATAACATCAGAAAGGACCAACATGTTTATGGAGTAGAATAAGCACTGAGACATCTCACGGGAAAGACCGTATCTACCTCTTCATCCTGCGTGGTGTATTCAGAGGACCACTAAATCACAGAGCTTGATAAAAGGGTTTGGGAGCAAATTAACAATTTTGTGGGGATATTCACCTACTTGCTGGAAAGAGTCAATACAGTTGATCTGCCTCCCTAAATCCTGAACACTCTGTAGAAGCAGTATTTTAAGTCTAAGAATTACATTTAGTACAAGCACTATATTTTTTACAGTTATTTGTCCGGAGCTATCCCTATGGGTATCTGTGAAAAGTAGATAAAAATGGTCTTTCTTCAAATAATAACTGAGTCGTCTATATTTCTGTGCACTCTGAGGGCATGTAATGCAACTTAATCAGGCAAAATAAATTCTGCAGTGATGCTCAGGTATTCTTCAGAGGTATTTAAATACACATCTAAATAAAAGAGGCCTGAACTCTTATGTGAGCCACACATCTACCACATTAAATCAAGAATTCAATTTTATTACTAAAGATGATATAGGAAATGCCATACTTTTCTGAAACTCCAGGTAGTGTTTTAGAATAGCATCTCAGCTAGAGTCAGCACCAGATGAAGATCTGACAAGCCCTTTGGCTCCTCAGAGGCTCTGACAGCAGCCACTGTCGCTGGAGGGAGATGTAGTACAGCTTAAAGCCATGTTGTCAGCCACAGTCATCCACATGTACTGCATGCTAACATGATTTCTGAATTTCCACACTTTCTGGGAGGCAGCATCTTGGAAAAGACTTTTCCCTCCAGTGATGGAGGGGCACTTGTCATTTACAGTACTGTTGTCATGATATAGTTGGCATTAAGATTTTTCTTTGTGAAGCTTGTTAAATTTTGCATCAGGACCCTTGAAAGTCATGTGTCATGGTGTTTAGAAATATTTTCTGATCCTTTCAAGGTTGAGCTAGTTTGGCCTATGTTCTGCCCCCAGATATACCTCTTTTAAACAACAACAAAAATGCAATTGTACAGGAAAGTAATACTAAACATCTTATATGTTATCTCTCTGATTATGATAATAAATCCCAAATATCTTTCATTTGTGAAGATATATAAATGTTTTGTATATTTACTTAAAGGGAAACATAGCCCAAAATAAGCTGGTTTAGTTACAATGTAATCATTAGGCATAAGATGATTTGAACTGTGTTTTATTATGTAAAAACATTTTTGTGTGTTAATCCTCACCCAGGGATATTTTCCCATTGATTTTTAGAGAGAGTGGAAAGGAGGGAAAGAGACAGAGAGAAACATCAATTCTGTACCCCTCCTGTATCCCCACCAGGGCTGGGGATCAAGCCACAATGGGTATGTGCCCTTGACCAGAATCAAACCCAGGACACTTCAGTCCACAGGCTGACATTCTATCCACTGAGTCAAACTGGCTAGGGCTAACATTTTAAACATAAAGACTATGCAGATTATGATAATGCACTCCTATGTACCACCTATCAACTGGCTTCAATGGTTATGAATCCTTGACCAATCTTTCATCTATACCCCTAACCATGCTTCTTCAGCCTAATTTGAAGCAAATCTCAGACATTACATAATTTTACTCTTAAGTATTTTAGTATACATTTTTAATACATTTGACCTCTTTTTAATACAACCTTCTATACCATTGCTTCATAAGTTAGCATTGATTCTCTAATATAATTGAACTAGAGGCCCAGTACATGAAAATTTGTGCACTTGGGGGGGGGGCATCCCTCAGCCTGGCCTATGCCCTGCTCACTGGGGGATTGGGCCTAAGCTGGCAGTCAGACATTTCTCTGGCAGCCTGGGAGCCCTTGGGGGATGTCTGACTGCGGTTTTGGACATCCTTAGCACTGCTGAGGAGGTGGGAGAGGCTCCTGCCACCACCACTGCTCTCACAGCTGTCAACTGGCTTATGGCTAAGCAGAGCTCCCCCTGTGGGGGTGCACTGACCACCAGGGGGCAGCTCCTGCATTGAGAATCTGCTCCCTGGTGTTCAGTGCTTGTCATAGCCATGGGTCGTTCCTGGTCATTCCACCATTAGGGTCAATTTGCATATTACCCTTTTATTATATAGGATATGCATTTGAATGCTTAAATTTTCAATTATCTCACAAAGATTTTCTCTCACTCCTCCTCTTCCTCTTCCTCCTTTCTTCTTCTTCATCTTCGTCTTCTTCTTCTGTTAAGGTAATATCAGTTGTGTTTATAAACTTTGTGTTCTTTCATTTCTGAAATAATTTTACTTCTATTTCTAATCATTTTTAGTTCTATAACCTTATTTATAATTCTAATTTGTTATTCTTTTATATCTTATATCATTTTCTTAACATTTTAAAAACTTTTTTGAAATACTTTTTCTATTTTAGATCTGTTTTGTGGGCTTGTCATGCTTTTATAGAGGGATTTATTCTGCTTCATATATACTTTATTTCCTCTTGTAATAATTCTGTATGGGATTTTATAGATTTATTTTCTATTATTCACTTTTTCACAAAATTAATTCTCAAGAACATAGATTTTTTTCCAATCATCCTGAGTTGAAGTATTCAGCTACTGTTCTCAAATGACTCAATGTGCTTTCAAGTGAGTACCTTTGTTTAATAGTAGGTCTTTTATATTTCTGTTGCTTCTTTCTATTTCCTCTCATACAAAAACCTGTACCAGGAGGGTCTTATAGCCATTTATATTTTAGAATGAGAATATTTTGTCAATTATTTTTGCATATTGGTTTTCTGTGTGTTTTTATTTTTATTATTAATTAATTATTACTATTGTTATTACTCTGTCTAGTTTTAAGTGGTGTTCTCTTAAACTAGTCTTAAAGGACAGCTTTTATCATATAGATTGGGCAGGAGGAAAATAAGCATAAATTATATTAAGTTCTTTTGCTTTAATGAAATATTTGCCTTTATTGAAATTAAATAACTATATTTGGTACAAGCCAGTTTGTTAAAATTAGTTTGGTGGTTTTGTGTAGATAGTAATACTATGAAATATATCAATCGTGATGGGTTGTTTAGGAAAAATATATATCTGTGGCTCCTATAAAGGTTTTGTTCTTAAATAAGTAGCTTCATTTTTTCCCCCTCTGACTTATATATCTCAAAATATTTTGCATACTTACCTTGGAAAAACTAACTGGAAATCCATATCTGGATTTGGCTTTGTACATGCAAATGTGCATAATGAGAGATGTCTCTTATGGTAAATGAGATTGTTCTCATGTCTCTGGAGATTGAGTCAGGATACAAAGATGAAAAACTAAACTTGTGCTCTGGACCAAAGGGGGATGTGACCCAACTTATTGCAAATCAGACAGTAATTTATAGAGGAGAAAAGAGATTGCATTATGTTATATTACAGAAGCTAATGTCTTTAGGTAATCCTGGTGGCCTTTAGTGAATAATGCAGTGGCCCTTGTCAGTGGGAGCCTTCTCTTGATCTAAGACATCAATAAGAATAGTGGAAAAATAGAAGATATCAATTGTTTATCAGGATGAGGAAGGACCCAGGGAACAAAGTGAGGGAAGCAGATACAACCAGGACATTGGCTGAAAAAGGAAAGATGGCCTCAGTATAACAAGAGAAAGTCAATGGGAGGAGCTTTTGTATATTTTATTTATGTTTTACAGAGAGGAAGGGAGAGGGATACAGAGTTAGAAACATTGATGAGAGAGAAACATCAATGAGAGAGAAACATAGATCAGCTGCCTCCTGCACATCCCCTACTGGGGATGTGCCCACAACCAAGGTACATGCCCTTGACTGGAATCGAACCTGGGACCCTTCAGTCTGCAGGCCGACGCTCTATCCACTGAGCCAAACCAGCTAGGGCAGGGAGGAGCTTTTGGAATTGAAGCCTATCAACTAACAATAGCCCATGGAAGTCACTGATAATGAGATGAAACATCAGAAAAGATTTTGGGCTAAGGAAGGATCCCATAAGGTCTCATATTTGGGTCATGAGAAAAGGAGTCAGTCCTCTCTTTGTATATAATTTGAAGTTAGGACAGGATCAGAATTCCTTGTCTCTTTGAGCTTTAATAGCAATAATTAAATGCTGGTGGCCAGTAAATTATAAAGAACCTACAGAGTTGTTGTTGTTGTATGTTTGTATGTGTTTGTTGTTTGCATGAAGATTGTCTTAAAATTGCATGTTTTTACACAAATTTCCATATTTCTGGCCTATTTTGAAAAAGAATCAGATTTCATTATCTAGTACTTCTGTCACTAAGCAGCTTTCCCTTTTACATAGCGCTGTACTCTGCAGTGTCCTACACTCTTATCTCTGAATTTTATCACTAAACTTACCTAAACCATCCCTATGACCTTTCTGACCTTTAGAAGGGTCTGTGTTTGCAAATTATGAGAAATATGAGGCACCTCAGGATGACCCTTCCTCTTAAAAATCTCAGGATGGAGGCAGTTTCAGTCTTTTATTTTCTACGTTGAGTGAAAACTTTTTAAAGGAAACTTCATACCATTTTCCATAGAGGCTTCACCTTTCTTCATTCCCACTAACAGTGCAAAAGAGCTACAATTTCCCCATATCCTTGTCAACACCTGTTTTCTGTGTTTTTGTTTTGATGATGGCCATCCTAATAGATGCGAGGTGATATCTCACTGTAGTTTGCTTTGCATTTATGTAATGATATTGAGTATATTTTCATGTTTTCCATTTGTATATGTTTCATATTTTTGCCATTTTCATACATTGGCCATTTGTATTTATTAATTTATTATCATTATTATTATTTTTTGCAAAATGTCTATTCAAGTCCTTTGCCCATTTCTAGACTGGATTATTTTTGTTGTTGCTATTCTTGTTGCTGCTGAGTTTTAGTAGTTCTTTATGTATTCTGGATATTAACTCTTCATCAAATAAAGCCATATAGACCAATGAAATAAAATAGAGATTCCGGAAATAATGTCTCACATATATAGTCAAATGATCTTTGACAAGAGTGCCAAAGACCACATAATAACAAAAAAACAACAGTATCTTCAACAAATTGTATTGGGGAAACTAGATCTCAACATACAAAAGAATGAAGCTGGACCTTTACCTTACACCAAAATGGATTAAATTAACTCAAAATGAAGAAAAGACCTGAATGTGAGGCCTAAAACTCTAAAGTTCCTAAGAGAAAACATAGAGGAAAAGCTTCAAGATGTTGAATTTGGCAATGATTTATTGGACATGACATTAAAAGCATAGGCAGCAAAACAAAAAGTGGACAAACGAGGCTACATAAAACTTAAAAACTTCTCAGTATCAAAGAAAACAATGGAGTGAAAGGCAACATACAGAATGGGAGAAAGCATTTTCAGGTAGCAGTATTTTAATATAGGGTGATTTATTAATCTAAAAAATCTCCATTAGCTGTAGGAGTTTCAGGTATTATAAGAGAGTAATGTTTTTAAGCAGAAGAACTTTCTGGAATTCTTTAAAAAATACTTATGTTCTCATATAAAATACTTATGTTCTTAGGTATATATATTTGTTCTTAGGTATATATTTTTAACTGGTTAAAAATTCATCCACAGCCCTGCTAGCATGGCTCAATGGTTGAGTGGCGATCTATGAACCATGCTCGCGTTGCGGGCTCGATCCCCAGTAGGGGGCATGCAGGAGGCAACTGGTCAATGATTCTCTCTCATCATTGATATTTCTCTCTCTCGCTCCCTCTCCCTTCTTCTCTAAAATTAATAAAAATATATTTAAAAATTCATCTACATGAGGAAGGCTTGTATTCTTTTCCTTTATTTCGTATCTGATGCTATTGGATACTTCCTTCCACCACTTCCAGCAGTATAGCATCTCCTCCAGCACCCATCAAAAATGATAATGATGACAATGATGATAACAATAATGGCTGACACTCTACCAACCTCTTTATATTTTCCACACATTTAATTCTCAATACAAACACAGGAATGGGTAGCTTCTCTTTACTGTCCCTCATTTTATAAGTGCTCCTTAAATAAAAATTACTGACTGAACTTAAATCAGAATTATTTTTAAAAGACTATGGTTCATTGCCCTAACTTCCTCTTTCTCTCATGTGACACACTTTATTAATTTACATCAGAGCATTTTTTCTCATAGAGCCCCTTTTCTGTAGGATAGCCAAAGTAAGCAAGGAGCGGATGAAGGAGCAACAAAAAGGGGCAAAGACCTGGAAAATGAACGGCTCTGAAGACAAGCTTTGCTTCGTTCACAGTTGACCTGGAGCCAACCCTCTGATGGGAACCAGGAAGGGTTTGTGGTTTTGCTCTCTCACTTCCAGGCTCTGCAGAGTGCGGATGTGCTCTCTGGAGAAAACAACCAAGAACCTGAGAAGAATATGAAAATACCATGAAGAGGAAAGATTTGATGTCTGATCGTATTAAATAAAATGTTCTAAGTGGGTCTATTTTTGATACAAGTATTTTAGACAAATTTAAAGGAATATATTCTTGACTTGCTTCGTGGTGTGTATTTGCCCTAGATAGTTATTTAAGTTTGGTGAAAAGGACTTTGAGAATGAGACATGAACCACTGCTTATAATCAGAAACTGGGCAATTAGCATCTCTTTAGGAGCAAATACAATTTTCAAAAATCTGTTAGACAAAGTATGTATCTTCCCAAAGTTTAAATCTAGGCAGTTTCTTGTCAATAATGATTCTTACCTCAACAGCATGGAGCTTCTGTTCAGGTCATTTTCACTTCTCTTGGAGTGATCAGCACATATTGATTAACTCCTGAAACACTGGCAAGTAATATGATTCAAAATTAATCTTCTCAAGAGAAAAGACATCATTGCTGGGTTTTCTTTGAAGAAAGAAAAACCCCAAATAATTTATCACTGTATACATAAATATTTTATCTGAGACATTTATTCCTTCAGAAATTGAACAAGAAATCTCAATTTATATATTCACTTTAACTATGTACTAATAAAAATGTTTAGTGAACATAAAATGTTTAGCAAGCAAATATAAACCATTAAAATGATCATTTTTAGTTTTATCAAACCAAATTGAAATTTGCACTTGGAAATTTGTAAAGCATGGAAAAGGAGAAAAGGACTATATAGAGAGCACGCAGCACATATGAACACAGGAAACAGGCTCAGGAAGGTTTCAGATCTGGTGTAAGGCCATGGAGGGACAAAGCAGCAGAGCTGTGAACCAGAGGCATGTCCTTTGGCATTCTAAACCTTTGATTAAAAATGTATTATTGAAAATTAAAAAATACTCCTGAAAACTTGACCACAATGAATGGAGGGCTGGTTAGTAATAGTAGAAAATATGATAATATTACCTGGTAAGAGGTTTGATATAGTAAATTATCACTAGCTAAATTTATGGTGGAATCAGTTTTGAAGTAGACATCAAATGCCTGATTTCTGATCTAGAATCCACCACTTACTGGTTCTATCCAACCAGATAAGTCATGTAGCCTTTCTGAGTCTCTGTTTTAACATTTAGTTTGGGGACAACAATAAGACTACTATAATGTCTTGCTGTTTTTTTTTAAAAAAAGTATATTTTTATTGATTTCAGAGAGGAAGAGACAGGGAGAGATAGAAACATCAATGATAAGAATTATTGATTGGCTGCCTCCTGCACACCCCCTACTAGGGATCGAACCCGCAACTGGGTATGTGCCCTTGACCGGAATCAAACCCAGGACCCTTCAGTCCAAAGACCAACACTCTATCCACTGAGCCAAACCAGCTAGCTCTGTCTTGCTGCTTTGTAAAGATAAGTTTTTAATGAGAATATACATATGTAGAAACAGTTTATAAGGGTGTTAAACAAACTTTAGCCACTATTATTGTGTTACTGACTCACCACTGTTGGGCTATGTAGTTAGAAGGATTGTTCTGGCGAACATTTATGAGACAGCTGGTGCGAACTAAGGGTGCCATTTGGACCAAGAAATAGAACAAAGCTAATTGGCTACACAGGGATGCAACCCATGTCTTTAGCCTCATTAACTTGGTGCTCTACTAACTAAGCACATTGTTATTCGCTCACTCAACCTACCTTTCATGAGTCTGGCCTTCAGCTAGGCATTGGTGATACAAAGCTGAATGAACCATCATCTTTGTCCTCAAAGAGATCACAGTCTAGCAGGGAAGGCAGGCAGACGAGTAAATGTACTTTATAATAAACTAATGCTACAATAGAGGTTTATAAAAGTGGTAAGAGGACACAGAGAACTATAAATATTGAATAGGGAAGGATACTACTCTCCTCTTGTTACTGAATTTGTTGAACCGAATTTTTTTTACATTTTTAAAACATTTAGGTGCACTTAAATCTAGATATTAAATAATAGTTCATCTAATTCATCATTTGAAATTTCCAAAGATATATTTCTTTTCTTCTTTTGATTTTATTTATTTATGTATTTATTTCTTTTTAATATTCACCTGAGGATATGTTTTTATTGATTTTAGAGAGAATGGCAGAGAAAGGGAGGGAGACATACATCAGTTGCCTCCCATAGGCACCCCTACCAGGGGTTGAACCCTCAACCTGGGTATGTGCCCTGACTGGAATTGAACCCATAATCTTTTGGTGTGCATGTGCCCCCCCCCCCCCCCCACAA
>NW_005370782.1:346019-385610 GCF_000412655.1 Myotis brandtii
AACCAAATAAGCCACACAGGCCAGAACTCTTCTTTGGATTTTTATTTATTGATTGATTGATTTATTACTTAAACAATGGACATTTATTACCTCACAGTTTCTGTGGGTTATAAATTTGGGAACAGCTCAGGGGGGTTCATACAGTGGTCAATAGGGGCTGCAATCAACTCAAAGCTTGAATGTGGATAGAAGTTCCACTTCCAAAATCGCTCATGCACATGACTGCTGGCATAGAGTCTCAGTTCCTATCTGGCTGTTGGCAGGAGACTTTAGTTCGTTGCCCTGCGGGCTTCCTCTTAGACTGCTTGAATGTTCTCAGGTCATGGCAGCTAACTTTCCCCAGAGTAAGCAAACCAAGGGAGAGTGGGCAAAGAGAAAGCTGCAGTGCCTTGTACAATCTAGTCTCCAAAGTTAACACGGGTTTTAAGTAACCCTAATTGAATGGAAAGCCTTAATTTAAGAACAGAAATCAGTGCATTCTTTACTATCACGAAATCAACATTTTGTGAATCTTTCCAAATTGCATTGGATGCTTTATTCCCAACTATTTGTTCTCTTATACATTATTCAATTACACAGAGCTAGACACACCAACTTCCTATTTTGGATGTAATCGTGTTGTTGTCCTCAATTATCTTGAAAATAAATCCATTTCACCAATTCATTTGAATTAATGCAGAGAGCCAATTCTGGTCACAATTTTTGAAAAATAGTGAGGTCTAATGATTGGTTACCCATTCCCTGAAATAAAGAATGAGGTCTTCTAGAATGCGGAAAATACAATTCAGTGTACACGAGGTTGATTTATGCTTTTTCAAGAATTCCTCTATTGCTTAAAGCCAAGTGCACAGGCAGTAATAGAATTATTTAAGAATGACCCCTTTACTTGATCCGTTTGCTTTAGTCAAGCTTTCCTACCAATAAAAAATGACCAATGACCCAGACACTTTGGTTTTCTCCCACCTGAACCATAAATGAAACAAATGATCGGCCCCAATGTATGTCTTGGGGTATGGGAGGTGAATGGTACCCTAGAGCTTTTATTTCTCCTAAAATCGCTGCTGAAAGATGTAGAGGAGAAATGATCATATTTCTGAATCAATCATTCTATAAGTTTGGGGCATGCACCTGTGTGCTGTGAGCATATCTGTGTATTAATTTCCTATCCAATGTTGTTACTGTTATTAATCCAATTATTTGAAAAGCTCTTTGCAGAAATAGAATGTGATTTATTGATAAGAATGTGTAGTACTCTGAATGCTATATCATATCATATCAGGTGCTCAGCAGGTGAAAACTACCCATCTAGAGACAAGAAAGTTCTGTTAGGGAATTTGGTGTCCCTGCACATCAATCAAGTCATAAAGCTCTGTCACTCTCTCCAGCAGTGACATAACTTATTAGCAGCTGGTGTCCCTCAGATACATGAGTCCTGCCCCTTTCAGAGGTGTAAAATATTTCCATTTTGAAATATACAACCAGAATATTGATAATTAGAACTGGGCAGTGAATCTACCAGTACACACTGCTTTGGAGCATTCATGAAACATTTCTTCTTAAAAAGCAAAGACTGGTGACCACCATCCCTGTTGTTACTTTTCCTGTGAGAGTATTTGATTTAGAGCAATATTTTCATACCTCTTTTCATTACATCATATACACATCCTGGAGACTGCTCAAGGTTAGGATTATCTTACTTGTATTTCCTTCTATAGGTTTAAACCAGCCGTGGGCAAACTACGGCCCTCGGGCCGGATCCGGCCCGTTTGAAATGAATAAAACTAAAAAAAAAAAAAAAAGACCGTACCCTTTTATGTAATGATGTTTACTTTGAATTTATATTAGTTCACACAAACACTCCATCCATGCTTTTGTTCCGGTCCTCCGGTCCAGTTTAAGAACCCATTGTGGCCCTCAAGTCAAAAAGTTTGCCCACCCCTGGTTTAAACATTTAAACCAGTGGTTCTCAACCTTCTGGCCCTTTAAATACAGTTCCTCATGTTGTGACCCAACCATAAAATTATTTCTGTTGCTACTTCATAACTGTAATGTTGCTACTGTTATGAATCGTAATGTAAATATCTGATATGCAGGATGGTCTTAGGTGACCCCTGTGAAAGGGTCGTTCGACCACCAAAGGGGTCTCGACCCACAGGTTGAGAACCGCTTATTTAAACCAATGACATTATATCTCAGTTTTGTGAGAACTTGTATACATTACACTATTCGGGGTGCTGGGGATTCTTAGCTGAGCATATCTTTTTTTCTGGGTATTGCTCACCAAAAAAACCCCACAAAAACAAAAACAAAAAACCTCTGAATGGGTGTTTTTTCCTCTGTGTGTTGAAGAGAATTCAAAACAGTGTGTCGGCTAGCCAGGTTTTGCCAGATCATCATCTACTCTGAGGTCTAACCAGTTTTCCTTTGCTACTGTTCCGTGCTTACAGCCAGGGGCGGCAGCGCTTTGTCCTACCTGCCACTCTGGTGGCTGCTGAATGTGGTGATCACTCTGCTGCGTGTTTGCCTGCTGATGAAGCTCATTAGACCTTGAGCAGCTGCTCAAGTCCATTAACAGTCACTTAAGCAGCAGGTTGAGGAAGCTGTGCTGTTAGGAGCTAAAGGTGGGGCTGAGAGCCGAGAACAAGAAGCCTCAGTACCAGCACCTGCCACATAGATAGTCGGTGGAATGTGTTTTGCCAAAGATGTTCTATCAGGCTCAATGGTTCATTTTGCTGGCAGCTGTTATATATTAAGTATTTGGGTAAAGTAGAGTCAATTCTAAATTCTTGTTCATCCTTTAATGTACAGGAAAATGCCATACAAATCTATGTGTATGCTTCTTGTCCTGTTTGGTCTCAGCTGATAGTTGACTGCTCCTCAGTCCTAAACAGATCCTATTAAAAGCAAAGACAAGTGAATTGAAGTAAGCCAGCAGACCAGATGCATCTAACAACCTACACATCATCTCAGGACTTGAGCTTCGCAAAGGCTCTATTTTAAGATCCAGTACTTGTTTTGCTTGTTTCAACAGGAGGGTAAGAGGATAAAAAAAAAAAAAAAGCTTTATTGATGGAAAGTGGAAGCTGCTAGTCCCCTCACCTCCTCTACTCAGCAAAACTAAAAAAGAAAGCAAGCCCATTCAATTCCTAGCCAGCTCTTTAACGCGCTAACATCAAATGGGTAGTAGACATTATTTCCAAGTGAGAAGCAAAAGCTTTGCATCACTATAAGTTTTCCACTATTTCTTCCCACTTTGATTGTGTGTGTGTGTGTGTGTGTGTGTGTCTTTAATTCGGATATTTGAGGAATCACCTTCAAATGGCTTTCCGCACATTAAAAAGAAGAAAGCCACCTAGGATGAAATATCAGCATCTCCTCTGTGGAAACACGGGTCCTGTTAGCTGCCTCTCCGTGGCTAATTGGGAATTATACCGTGTGCAGTGTGCTTTTCATGATCTGAAGCACAACCAGCTACACCTAGACAAGTCATTATTAAATTACCCATGTTATCAAAGAGGCTGCAAACGCGGCCAGCAGAATGGGCCGTAAGATTGTCTCCTCGGGGTCATCACTCAGCGATAAAGGGAAAATTAGGCCGAGAAAGCTCCAGCCTCCGGGGCGTTTTCCCCAGTGATGAGGTTACGCCCTGAACAGTTAGTTGTCAGTGCGGTGGTGACGGCCACACCTGGCAGCGGCCGCAGCGCATCTTCCTGAGCCAGGGCTGTGTCTCCGCCTGGAGAGCTGCTCTGTGCAGCAGCCGCGGCGGCGGCAGCAGAGGGAGCCCGGGAGCTCTGGGCAGAGGAGGCGGGCGATCGCAGCGTCGGTGCTGCATTCCCCAAAGCATTGGCCGCGGCCCGCGCTCTGGGAACTTCCCCGCACGCACTCAGCCGCGCTGCTCCGCACCCTCAATTGTTGCTGAGCCTTGGCGCTCGTCAACAAAGCAGCTGATTTTTGCTTTCTTAGAGATAGGGATGAGCAATGAGCTGCCGGAGGAATTTGGCAATGAGGAGAGGGAAAGGCAGTTTCGTGCCAGCAGCTAAGTTGTAAAATTGCTTTGGAGGCTGCCCGGGGGAGCACGATAGCGCTGAAAAGAACAGACACCGTTGCAGACCAAAGGCATGCCTGATTGCACTTGAGTCCGATCGCTGGGTCGCAGCCTCTGCTCCTGCTCTAACTCCTTGGGGCCGAATAAAGGCAAGGAGACTAGAAACACGAATCGCAAGTGGTATTCCTGAAAGGAAAACACATATACTCCAAAAGGAGGGGAGGAACCGCCTAGCTGGTGTGTACACTTTTTTTAAAGGCGAATCCCTCAGGTATGTTCTCTTTCCCCGATATGCGCTGCCTTATCTGCATGTGATTTGTGTGTGTGTGTGTTTGCCTTTTCTTGCTGATTTCTTCTTCTTCTTTTTGGTAGCACTTTGAATCACACCATAGACCCCGGGGTTCTACGAATGTAGCTGAGGCATTTGTAAATGCTTAGTTGCCCTGTGTTTATAATAAGGATGGTTCTATTAAGGATCACGGACTTCTCAGTCATTGCTTTATTTTGAATGCAGAGTAATACATGATTGCTTAGTTTCCGCTCAACTTTCAGGGGAATGTCTGTTTCAGGGAAAACAGGAATGAGATAAAAGGCTGGGATATTTCCCAATCTCTTGGGATTTGGGGGGGAAATTAGAGCCAAACAGACAAAGAAAAGTTCAGGGCTTTTCAGAAGGGGTTAAAAGCCAAGATGCCATAGACTAGCTGTGTATCACCCAAGTGTTTTTCCAGCTCAGCATTGAGTCTGGAGCAAATTGAGCTTTTCCAGAGGTTCTGCATTTTGACCCCTTGATCAGTCCTTTAAGATGAAGATCCTGCAGATTTGCTTTCAAGAGATGAATTGCTTAAATTGGGAACTTGGCTCGGTTTTACAGTTGTTCTGTGGTGCCGAAGGAGGCAGTCTAAAAAAAAAAAATCCCTTTGCTCCAACAGCTTGAATGAACCCTAACTTCTGCAATTACATCATCGATATACTTGTATAATAAAGAGAAAGATATGGCAACAATAGTGATGTTGGCTGCCTTTAGGACCTAGGCTGAGATGACAAAGCTTAAAGTCAATTTTCCTTCTGAGGCTTTTAAAGAGAAAAAGGAAAGAGGTGGGTGGATAACACATAGAAATGAATTTTTAGAAATACTCTGCATTTCTTTAAAAAGCCAAGGAGATAAGTTTGTCTCATTTTTGAATTAATAATAAATGTAGTACTTTTAAAATAATGCTATTTTTTACACTTCAATACATTATTTTCATAAAGTGGGTAAAATTGGTAATAAATTAAACACATATGTATTGAAATTAAATGAGCTTTACAGGAGGGGAGAAATAAGAGGAGGGAAAGTTTGCTACATTTTTATATGTGTCAAAATATTTTATAGATATCTTAAGTGTTTCACTAATACAAATAGTTGATGCCAAAACTCTAGGACCCTGAGTTTTAAATATTGTTGGACCCACTTGCTTATGATTTAAAAGCCCAAGATGCAATAGAGGCAAATAAGATGTAATTATAATTTGTGCACACTGTAAAGTAAATCACCACCTTGCTCTTTTAAAAGGAAAACCTTATTTTTGCCAAGTGGTAGCTATCTGGAGCACTGAATTGGGCCATCAGGAAATCAGTGGTTTACTATACATTGCTATAACAACAACAATATCACAATTGTTATAAGTAACTGCTAGCAGTTTTTGGGCCAGAAAAGTGTTTGAAAGATGAACAGAGTCGAGTTTACATTCATTAGTAGGGTGTGGGAAACATTGTATATTTGTCTTCTCTGTTGACGTATGAGGAGGGCTTTAATATCTGTAGATGAGACACTATAGCAATGATACAACAGTACTTTTACGGAATCCATTAAATGATTGCTTTCAAACTAATAAATAAACTGGGCTAAGATTCTTTTAGAGAATATCTGAAACACTCAGACACAAAGTTGCCTTTTCAAACCACAGTGGAATTCTGTTGAGAGTAATTTCAATAGAAATGTGGACTTGGACTTGAAGGTCGATAAGCAGGTATGGGTGGGTTTCTTTTCTAGCATTTGATTATTTGTTGTTAGACTTCCATCATCAAAATTTGAAATTTTCTTCCAGAAATCATCATCACCATGTGTTTAGACAAATCTATGCCTGGGTGAACTATGAAGTAAACATGTTAGATAGCCAAAATAATTCACTTTCCATGTGCTTATTATTAACAAAGTAAACTTTTTTTTTTTCTAGGCCATCTAACACCTTTCTATGGTTGCTAGTCTTTAAACATGAAGCAAGGAAATACCGGGTGGGGCAAAAATAGTGTTACATTTATAGAGTGTGCAAAACATTTTATTCTTGCATTATTATTTATTAATTATTGTATTATTTCCCATATGAACAGCTGTAAACCTACTTTTGCCCCACCCTATTTGTGATACATAGAACTACTTGCTTCAGAACCCATTAATCATTAAAAACAGATGACAATTGTGGTGATTCCTCTTGCAGACAAATTTGTGTGTGTGGGGGGGGGAGGGGGATTTAAGGGCCAGCTTAGAAGGGAATGTTCTGCATGTCTTTGTTGATTTAGGGTAAATCTGTGATTTTGAATATCAGTACACTTTTGGCATAATATATTTTTCCCAATGCTCCAGGCATTTTCATTCTATTGACCATCTCAGCTAATGCAGTGCACATACCCTTCTTTGAGTTCTCTGGAGCATTATGCCACCTGTACATTATCTTCCAATTTCAATACTATCTGCTTCTTATTCATTGTTTTTATCCCATCATTTTAAATGGGAATCACCTTCTCACCTGAGGAAAAATTTTCTGCTTTGCAGCTAGAAATTTTGGACATTTTAAATACATGCCAAATTTGTTTCCAAAATGCACTTGGAAAGAAAGAAGCCACTTTCTGACTATATTATGGTTTATACTTAATGCTAACTTATTTGAAAACATACATTTAAATTAATATCAGTCAAGCACCAATGGCAAATTTAAGGGATTAAATTTGTTGGTGCTTGTTGTTACAAGTAATATCTGGATCTTAAGTTGTCTCTGCTTGAATGGTTAGGTTCCTATCCCCTTCCAGATTAACAAAAAGGTGTGGGGTTATTAATAGCCCTGAGTCTGCAGGTTTTAAGCACTCAGTTCTGTAGTCTCTATGGAGATAATGGATGCTCCTCTTGTTGTCTTTTAAGGCAATGTTAGGAGGACAGATGTTATTGTGACCTCTAGATCAAAAGTCCTCCAGAGGAGAAGTAGAAATGAAGACACAAAATCATATTCTTTCTCTTGTGAAAATGGCTGTGATCCAAGGGACATAAATCTTTCCTATCTCTTGCATATCCCAGTTATATTGTACAGTTTGGACTCAGCCTATAGAAATTATTGTAACCTTGATACAGGAAAATATTTTCTTTTTCTTACATAGGATATTAAATAATAGTATGTGAAAATAAATGCTGGTTAGCAAGATAGAAACTCAACATTATAAATTGTACGCAGAGCTTTTCAAGTATGAAAAAAAAGTAATCAGAGACGTAATCCAATGTTTTCTTGTCTTTCTTAGACCTTTACAACCTCACCTTTAGCCTATCTCCATTCCCAACAGCCAGTCTCCAGTGGCCCAACTCCTATGTTCCAGGTGAAACATGCTTTGTTTCTCAGCATTCTGGATCTTGAGAATCTGGGTGCAATGTGTTTGTGTGTTTTTTATAGACAAAAAGTGTTTTGAGTGAAAAGATTTTGCTCCATGTATTTTATAAGTTGAAATGACTTATTCTAGAAGTTACTTTTTCAGGCATATTGAACCTAAGGGAAAAGAAAGAAAAAGAAAAAAAAATAACTGTCAGACAGGATGACTGTTTCTATCTCACAGGTTGGAAGAACCGATGGCTTACCATAGGCATGATCACTGAGGCATGTTTCTGAGAGAGGGACACGGTTGATCTGATCATAGACAATCTGGAGAAAGAATGGATGTGATTTGAATCATGTCATTGTTAAGGGGCACAGAGCTGAGAAAAACCTTAGCAATTCCCTTGTCTATCAATGAGAACTATTTAGTCAAAATTGCCAATGAAATAAAATAGAGAATTCATGCACACACTCCAGCAGGAGTCTAGTGCTTTTGCTGTCTAGTAGAAGATCACTGGAATTAGTCAAATACTGGCTCTGTCTCCAACTGGCTGCATGAACGTGGGTTGTCACTTTCTAAGCATTGGTTTTCTCATCTGTAAAAGAATACTATTTGTTTGATGATCATGAAAAGCCCTTCTGGTTTTTAGACTCATAAATTCTATAAAATCTACATGCTGCAGACTCTATAGGGTTGATTCCGTTTGAAATGTCACTACAGAATTACTTGACGCTGGTTTGCTTCTCCCGAGGCTAGTGGTTTGTAAATATCATTGAGCTGCCCGAGATGCTGGAGAAGCAATATTAATCTTTTTGCAAATTTTCATAAATTTGTCAACTTGTTTTCCTTTGTACAACTAGGCAATGATAAGTATTGACTGAATAATATTTCACTTTAGCTGCATCTTTTGTATAAGGCCCTGTATATGGGGGTCATAAAATATTTGCTGCACTTTGATAGATGTTGAAATGCTGCCATTTAGTTACAAGAAACAAATGGGTGTTTAGGTAGTTAGCCACTCACTTTACTGGTCATTCCATAGAATAGTTTTAAGAAATATTTTAATTGATTTTTAGAGAGAGAGGGAGAAACATGGATGTGAGAGTAAAGCCTCCATCAGCTGCCTCCTGAATGCCCCCTCCTGGGATTAAACCCACAACCGGGGCATGTGTCTTGACCTGGAATCAAACCATTACCTCCTGGTTCATGGGTTGATGCTCAACTACTGAGCCACACTGGCTGGGCAAGAACAGCTTTGTTTTTTTAAAAAAAATAGCAAATGATAATACATAGATCTTGATAAGTAAACACAACAAATTACAATAACTACATACATCAATTGCTGTCTTTCTCCATTTAGCCTTGAATGGGAGCATTCTCTTGATACTCTCTGTCTACTCTCACTGAGGGGATTTACGTTACATGCCTCACCAGGGTCAAGAGATACTACTTCTCTAGTTTCCCCCAAACAGCTCCTTTTTCTGATTTCCTCCGTCCCTTAATCTCTGTAGTCATCCTTACTGTCTTATTCTTCCTCACGACCCCTATCCAATTATTCACCAGATCTTGTTTCCTCTTTTATACATCTTTTCCAGCCATGCTTCTTTCCTGCTCCTACTGGCACCACCTTGGTTCAAGTTCTTATCACTTTATGACTGGAACACTGCTCTAATCTTCCAATGGTTATCTGTTCTGAGCTTCTCCTCTGAGCATCTGTTCTGCACACTACTGCCAGATCCATTGTCCTAAAATGCTTTAATCATGGCACATGTCACTCCCTGCTCAAAAACTTTCAAGTATACCACCTTGTATATGAAATAAATCCAAATCTACTTTGTGTGGCAAAAAACCCATTTTTTTATAGCGAGATCCCAGACTACCTTTCTAGCTTTCTCTTACTCTAGTTCTTTATCCACTATCTGCTCCAATCAAAAGATTCTTCACAATTTCCAAATCCTGGAATTTTATGCAATTCTATAATACCAAATTATTTGCACAAATTATTCATTTACTGATATATACTTTCTTGGGAGATTTCTCCTTTTGTCTTGACCTATAGTTTAAACCTTTACTGTTGTAAGTAACTTAAAAAAATTTCTAGCAAGATTATAAACCCATTAAGTACAGTATCTGCATAAACTTTGTCAAGTTACTTAAAATTTCTTTATCTTCTCAACTATAAAATAGCATTGCTTCACAGTTTTCATGAGCATTAAATTAAATAACATAGATTAAGTGCCCAAAGAATTCTGCCTATACTAATTATAGTTATGTTAGTATTCTTCACTATCTTGTGTATAGAAGGTGGGTGCTCAATAAATTTGTTTACTTCTATATATAATTTGAATTCTATAATATCAGTTATTAGAGGAAAAGACTAGTAAAGGAAGGAGAGAGACTGGTGTACAGAATAGGAAATAATAAAAAAAAATAAGAGAGGAAAAGTCAAACATCTACTGAAAGGCAAAGGAAGTGTAATTTCAAGAGGGGTGGAAGACAAACTATAGAGGGGAGCAGCCTGCCTGCCTTTAGGACAGAACCATATCACATATAGATCTATGTCAATTTGCAATGGTTTTTCTTCCTATTCTTGATCTGGGGTTTTGAGACTATGTACTACCTTTTCAATTTGGTGTTTCTAGAAAAAATACTTCCTTCACTAGCTCTGTGTCCATAGCCTCCCTCACTTTCTTTGATCTAAATCTTCCCCTTTTAACTTTAGTTGATAGTCTAGAATGTGTTTTACCTCTCTTCTATTTAGTCCTGAAGCATATCTAACTTGCGTCCACATTATTGGTTTTTATTATCCTAACTCCTGTTTTATTGCATCTAGCACCCAATAAAGTCAGCAATAGCCACAGTTGTGGAAAGAAATCCAGAGCATCCCTCATGGTCTTTTGTAGTTTCCTAGAAGGAATTCTTAGTGTATCTGCTTATCTACACTAATAAAAGAGAAACATGGTAATTAGCGTACGACCGCTACCCTTCCCATTGGCTAATCAGCATATCCTTATGCAAATTAACTGTCAGCCAAGATGGCGGCCGGCAGCCAGGCAGCTGGAAGCGAACATGAGGCTTGCTTGCTCCAGTGACTGCAGACTCCAACGTTCCCCGCCTGACTTGCCGGCCTCTGAGTTGCAACTCTAAGCAACTATGTACTATGTTGCAAATAAGAAGCTAAACAAAACCCCAGAAACCAGCTTTCAGCCTGCCGGGATCTCAGAGCTGAAGTTATACATTGTTTCGATTATAGAACGGCAAACAAACCAGATACGAAGCCTCAGAGCTAGAGCCAGAGCTAAAGCTGGCCCAGAATAAAATAAAAAAAGAGAAAAAAAAGGAGCGGTTGGGAGCTTCAGTCAACAACCGCCAGCCTGAAAGCAGCCCTCAGCCCCTCACCCAGACTGGCCAGGCACCCCAGTGGGGACCCCCACCCTGAAGGGTGTGTGACCAGCTGCAAACAGCCATCATCCCCTCATCCAGGCTGGCCAGGCACCCCAGTGGGGACCCCCACCCTGATCCAGGACACCCTTCAGGGCAAACCAGCCGGCCCCCAGGCCTCTATCCTATATAGTAAAAGGGTAATATGCCTCCCAGCACCGGGATCAGCGGAGCCGAGAGGCCTCTTGGCACCAGATCAGCGTGACAGGGGGCAGCGCCCAAACCCCCTGATCGCCCTGCAGCTCTGTGTGTGACAGGGGGCAGGGCCACAACCTCCCTATCTGCCCTGCTCTGTTCGTGACAGGGGAAGGCACCCCAACCCCCTGATCAGCCCTGCTCTGTGACAGGGTGCGGCGCCCCAATTTCAGTTTCAAATTCCAAGTTCCTGGCAGAGAGAATCTGATTAAGCCAGTTAACATCAGTGGATTTAATAATCTATGGCCGAGAATGCAGGATCATGTCCTATAGACATGGCTGGAGGGACCCATTCCAGTTGAGGAGGGGAGTACTTGAAACAGGCTGGACTCAAGAGATATCTATTGAAACAGTGGATACTCAATACATGTTAATTAAACGAAAGCAGTGATATAGGACAGGGAAGGTTCTTCAGGCAAAGAAAACAGTACGAATAAAGGCAAAGAAGTGGGAAAACTGGAGGAACGACTGAGGAACAGTTAATAGAATTATAGAATGCAAGAACTAAATTAAGGGGTCTTTTTTTTTTTTTAATAGATGAGGAAACAGTCATTTTACAGAGGAAGATGCTATGGACCGAGGAGCGAAAGTAATTTACCTATCATACTATATAATAAAAGGCTAATATGCAAATAGACCGAACAGCCAAATGACCAGTTGCTATGACAAGCACTGACCACCAGGGGGCAGATGCTTCCACAGGGGGAGCGTTGCTCAGCCAGAAGCTGGGCTCACGGCTGGCAAGCTCAGCGGCAATGGTGGGAGCCTCTCCTGCCTCTGCAGCAGCGCTAAGGATGTCTGACTGTGAGAGGGTCCAGGCCAGGCTGAGGAACCACCCCCACCACCACGAGTGCATGAATTTTGTGCACCAGGCCTCTAGTTCTATATAATAAAACCCTAATATGCAAATTGACCTAATGGTGGAATGACCGGTTGCTATGACATGCACTGACCACTAGGGGGCGGATGCTCAATGCAGGAGCTGCCCCCGGTAGTAAGTATGCTCCCACAGGGGGAGTGCCGCTCAGCCAGAAGCCGGGCTCATGGCTGGTGAGCACAGCGGTGGTGGCAGGAGCCTCTCCCGCCTCCAGTGTAAGCTGGTGATAAGGAGCAACGGTTCCCGTACTGCAAGAGGGATGTCCGCCTGCCGACTTAGGCCCACTGTCTGCAGGGTACAGACATCCCTCAAAGGGTCCCGGACTGCGAGAGGGCGCAGGCCTGGCTGAGGGACACCCTCCCTCCCCATGGACAATATATATCAACTCTAGAATCTATTGAGCGAAACAGTGCACAAAATTTCATGTACCGGGCCTCTAGTTCTCAGACAAGAGGCAGTGTGGCTGATTATATAGATGCTTTCATCTGCAATTTTTCCAATTGGAGGAAAATTTCCCTAAAAAGGTTGAATGAGGAGTCTAAGAAAAATCTTCCCTAAGTTTCTTGGTTAAGCTTGAAGTCTCTAAATTCCTGAATAATGATGTTAAGAGGAGGGAATGTCCATTAGTTGGGACAATATATATCAACTCTAGAATCTATTGAGCGAAAACTTGAGGTTGGCCTTTAAGTTTTTCTTGTGAGTGTCTGGATTTTATATTACCTTCCTCTTAACACACTTGAAACTATAAGACTTCATTAATTTCTCTCAGAGTTGGCTCCAGCTGTCTGTCCTTTAGGCCCTACCCACAAGATATTACTTGCTGATTGTTGTGTATGGAATATAAAGCTTCCTTCCATGAGAATGGAGAAGATGTTTCTTAGAATGCAGAAAATTAAAAAAGTCTATCAGATGTGACACAAGTTTCAAGTCTCAAATTTAATTACAACTGTGAAAATTATAGAAGCACCAAAAAAGTAATTGTCAAAGTACTTAACAGTTTCTGAATGTCTGTTTTTCAATTATTTTTCAGTTAATTTATGTTTCATTGTGAACCCAATCTCTTAGTCCAGTTATCTAAAACTCCTATAGGACAGATGATTTATTGCACTGCTTAATACCAGATAAAAATATACCATAAAGTAAAGCCTGTTCATATTTTAATGCAAAACATTTGTTACCATATGTCTGTGAATATTAATGAGTGGTAAAACCAAGCAATATCTAATGGAGAGATACTGTGAACTCCTATTTATCAGGAATTCAAAAATTTTTAAACAATCAACTAATTTGTGGCAATAACTTTCACAATAGATATTTATGGGTGATGATACTACTTACAGATTAAGTTAAGATGCCATTTTCTATCTGTACAATATTATTATATTCATTATGATGGCATGGCAGATTCTCAAGGTTTCCATTTAGTGCTTTCTACATTTTAAACTACTAAATTATGTTTAGTATAATTGGTCATTATTCACTACTTTCGAATTATTTGAAATTCATAAGTAGATATTGTAGAGAAATGGGTGTTTTTTATTTAGTAAAATAACCATGTTAGTGATGAGGGATGGCTGCCTGGGTAATTAGAATTCTATTGATTTGGTATGGGAGGTAGTATAAATGACCTTTTGAAAGTAAGTTAACTTCTATATGGATTGATTATTAGCACTGAAATATTCTGACCCAAGATCACAGTGCTGGATCCCAAGACTTAATTTTGCAAGAGGAAAACAATTGGTCATAAAGAGAAATAGAACAGCAATTACTGTTTTGCAGAATCCATCTCTTTTTCCAGAAAAGAAATTCAAAGACAGCAGAAACTAGAACATCAAGTCTATGCTAGAAAGAAAGTACATTTTTTATATTTCTGAGTACTAGCACTTTTATCTTAATTACATTTTGCTTAGATTACTACTGACATTAGTCTGAGGGTCTGGAGGACTCAGCAGGTGGCTATAGAAGAAGGTGGGGCAGGAGTGTCATAGACAATGGAAGAAAGCCAAGCTTGGACTTGAAACATGTCCACAAAATTTACATTTCAGAAATCCCAGCACACCAAGGTGACCGTGTTTACATTTTCTACTTCGCTGTACGCCTTAGGCTACCTGAGGGACCTCTCTTGTTCCTCCTTTCTGATGGAGAGCTGTATATCCTGCCTCTTGAGCTGCTGCCTTTGTCCTAATTAGACCAGCTAGAAAACACTTGGAGTCCAGGGGATTCCTTCTGGGTTAATTACAGGGCTGTGAGCAGCTTTGCTGGAGAAGTAAAGCAAGTTCAATTTCAGACAAGATGTGCCTGTGTGCTTTAATGTGTGATGACCTGTGCAGAGGCCCAAAGGCTGGGCTTTTCTGATGCCTCTCTCTTTCACCATCTAGTCCGCTCTGAGTTTCCAGTGCCTGTACCTGTCTTCTCTCCACTAGATTGTGAGCTTCTTGAGGGCAAGGCTGTGCCATTGTTCTCTGTACTGCAAAACTGGTAGTTTATTACTTGCAGAGTGAAACATAACAACAAAAACAAAAAGCAAAACCTCTGGAGAATTACAGTGATTCTGATGGGATACACAAAACAGTTTCCTGTGTTTGACATTATTAGTAACAAAAGGTAGTGCTTAAAAGAGTTTTTCTTCATATTTTAAAGGAAAAGAATGACATAGATTATGATGATTGGCCAGAGAGACTATTTCAGGCAGAGGAAATGCTTGTGGGTAAATGGAAATAACCAGTTTTTGTGAGTGGAGAACAACAAACTGTTTTTTCTGATGTTTAAAATGACTTTGGGTACTTTGCTAAGCTCAACAAAAGAAAAGTGAAAATGAATAAAAAGAGGACCTGCCATCAAAAGCTTTTTTACTTATTGGGGGAGAAAAACATGGACACAAATTATTATACAAAGAGTGAATTAAAGGAGGGGCATTTGCCGAAATAGTGAATGTGGACTAAATATGAACTACAAATGGAAGGAATGAATTATAAGATTCAGATTGCAACAGAGGTAGTCTGGTGAGGAGGCAATAAAAGTATATTTTATTCACGCAGAGAGGTAAAGAGATGGCTTGGGTTAGAACAGAGACCATGTGGTGAGGATTAGGGCTGTTGGTAGGTCTGAAATGCATGGAATAGGCACCAAAGAGTCACTTTGTGGTGGAAATGGTTAGCAAGAAAATACTCTCATTTATTGAAATATTTTGTTTAAAAAACTCTCCCTGTTCATTCTGCTCTTACAGATGGAAGAGCATATTGCTGTTTTTTTGTTTGTTTATTTGTTTTTGAGACTATTGATGTTTTGCTCACCATTGTATTCTCCCAAACCTAGTGCAGGTAACAACACTTAGCTGGTGATCAATAAATATTTGTTGGGGGAAAGTGCTGATATCTCCACAATATAATTATTTTTTTAAAAAACTTTTGAATTATAATCTAAATTTTTAATTGGTTCATATTTGTTGGGGGAATGAGTAAAGTGCTGATATCTCCACAATATAATTATTTTTTTTAAAAACTTTTGAATTATAATCTAAATTTTTAATTGGTTTGATTTTTCTTGAATATAACTTTCACTTCTTTACTAGTAACCTATTCTGTGTAGAACACCATGAAGATATGGGGATTAGAAAGAATTGTCTTTCAAAGGAGAGGCTCATAACCTTATGAGGGAGAGAAGCCAGATACAGGTGCCATGCTTGGTGTGAATAAAACAGAGAAAACTGAGCTCTTTCCCTAATGCCAGCATATTGTTTAATATTTTGGAATTTGTAGGATAAATAGCTCCCCTTCAAATTGTGATTACATGTTTCTTATCCGAACATTATGGCTCAATTTGCATTTATCAATGAAGACAGGGTTATGCAACCTCAATTACAATCTTGGAAAACTGTCAACAAATTCTGATTAATAAGTACTACTCAATTGTTGAGAAAACTAGCAGTCTTTCCTGGTTTCTGCCTAAAATAATATAATTCAGGGATAAAAATGGAAAAATATTATTTAGTCTAAACAATTCCTAAACTTACCAAAAATCATTAAGTAAGACAGAAAAAGTGACCAAAGAGTAGACCAGGTTGTTGGGAACAACATTTATTTACTTCACAAACTTTGTATTTTTAGGGCAAGGCGTTTCTGTACTTCTCAGCTCCTAGGCTCAGACCAACCAACTGATAGCTCCATTGGATGGCTAGAAAAATGTGTGATTATTCTAAATTCCATATTTGAATACAGCTGGCAGATGGAGAATCTGCCTTGGAAATGAAATTTCTAATAAAGATTCATCAAGAATGGTTTCTCAAGTTCTGTACAAAAGAGGGTCTTTTCAGTAGAAGATTTACTACATTTTATTTACTCTATTCAGTAGTATACTTAAGTGGATGATCAGGCAGTTTAAATTCAAAGTTTGTTCTCTCTGACATATGTATGCATTATTTTTCCATTTCGCAGGTTACCTGTATAATTAGTGATGGAAGGTGAAGTCTTTGGAGTTTCACATCCTGCATTCAGATGTAGATATTACCACTTCCTAGAACTGTGGTGTTAGGCAAGGTGCTTGCTTGTGCCAGCCCAAAATAGTTCCTCTGTATGACAGGAATATTATAGTAAAATTTTTGGAGGAACAAAGCAAGCAAATATTAAATGGCAACTATAATTATTTTTCTTTGTTAACCATTAGCTATCTCTGCTACTTGTGATATATTGTGAAAATAAAGGTTATATACTGTGTAGATCTGGAGTTACATAGTCTACAGGTCAAAACTAGAGCATATTCAAAGACAGTATGGAAAAGCTGTGGGCTGGTATTTGTGGCAGTCCAGAAACCAAGACCACCTTCAGTTGAGGGCCATTCCCAGAGGTGAACTCTGGATTGAGCACCGTGGTCCTGAAGGTATCACACCTTGACATCCACAAGTCTGCCCTGTATGCCACTCAAATCCGCTTGTTTTATATGGCAAGTTAAGACCATCTGGGATAGCTGGCTGGTCTCTTACATGAAGGTTATTGGCAGGAACTAGAGCCCTTATAATTGTAGCTGCTCTCCAGACCACAACACATCATCTTCCTGCTAAACCTCCCATTTCAGGTACCCCTCCGGTGACCAAGATTATCATTCCTGAATGAGGCCCTCATCATTTTGCTATTTTTATCCATTTACCATCAAATTAGGAAAAGGATTATGAAGAATTTCCTCAGTGGCTTATCTGGGTGCTAAACATATTTCTCCTTGGCCCTATAGTGTAAGTTCAGTCCTACATTCTCCTAATAATCAGAGTCAGTTTCTCCTGCTGTAAGTCTCAAGTGACCAGATGACAATTCTATCTTAAGATTTCATGATACTTTTATTATGTGTCTTCATAGAAGCAGTTCCCCCCATGGAAACCAGGAGCTCACTGTTGCACATCCACTGCTGTGAAATAGTCCCCTTAGTCTAAGATGAAAGTATGTGGGTAGGGAAGGCAAATTTATATCTGGAACTGTGTTGGTCCAGTTAAAATGAAGTACTGCCCTTTCCAGAGTAAAAGTTCAATGTAATCAATTGCTACATCTAATCAAGTGGCTTGTAGATTTTCTTGAAAGATGTTGTATTAAATGTTTAGCATCGGTCTCTGTTGCTGTCGGGTTGGACATTCAGCAGTAGCTGTGCCTCGATCAGCTGTGGTGAATAGGAGTCCATGCTATTGAGTCCATGCGTACTCTCCATCTCAACCACAACTGGTCAACCTATTCTGTTTACTCGGTTATTTATCGCCACTTCCAGGTGGATACTTTCTGGTGAGCCTCAATATGCAAACACAGAAAATTTCACATTTTGAACCCTTTCCCTTAAAGCCATCCACCTGCTTCTTCTCTAGCTCTCTTTGACCCTGATTTTCCAATTTTTTTTTTATGGGCTCCTGATAGATTAGACAAGCAATTCACCATTGTTCTTGAGTCCACATGTATTCTTACCATGGGCCATTTCTCTTTCCACACAAAGTGGATGCCGAGATAACCTGTCTCAAATTCTGTCCATTGGGCGGATTTTACTTCACTGCTGTGTTTCAGTGACATGTTGAGTGGGACTGTGTATCATAGTCCATTTTCATGTACTCTCACATATTGAGACACCCACATACTGAGATAAGTTGTCCAGACTCTAAATCACTAAGTTTAGACTTCTTCCTTCTTCCCTTAGCTGTTTATAAGGGATATATTTGACTCCCCCAAAACCTAGTTGTTCTGTAGTTGTTCTCCAAGACTCCCCGCAGATACCAAAGTCTGCGGATACTCAAGTCCTCTATGTAAAATGGCATAATGCATGCCATCAGCCTTCCACATTCATAACATCCCAACCATGAACCCAAAACTGTACAAGTATTTATTGAAAAATATCCTCACATAAGTGGACCCACACAGTTCAAACCTGAGTTGTTCAAAGATCAACTGTACATTCTCTCTCTCTCTCTCGCTCTCTCTCTCTCACTCTCTCTCACACACACACACACACACACACACACACTGAGGGAGAGACACTGCTGCAATTGTAATGGATGACAAAGGTCTAGGCCACATCCTCATGCAGCTTACCTGTGCCCTGTGACCCTGTCCATGCCTGATAGTCCCAGCTATACAATTTTCATTTTATAGTGGATTGCTATTGGGTTTACCCAGTGTCACTATTTGATGGGTTGGACAGAACTCAATTCATGATAGGTAGTTCTGGCAGCATGGTTAGTGGCTGCCACATATTCAAGTTCTCTGTCTATATTCAAATCCAATTGCAGTCTGAGAAATATTTTTTGAATAGATACTAGGTTTCCACTTCATATGGCATAAACTCTATCCAAAAACCGGGGTCAGCATTTGATTCCCCTATTGAATCTCACCATAAATTCCACAAGGTGACTTTCTTTCCACAGATATCTCTGTTCATAGAGTGTGAACTATATCAGCCTTTTGTATCACCAGCATATGAGTCAGAATAGCATTCTCACGTATGGATTATATGATTTCCAAACTTGGAAAGGAAACCACACTTTGGATGTGAGAGGCAATGATTTACTTTTTACTTTGGAGGTGATATTGACGTATTCTCTAGTCTACTTAACCCTAAAAAGCTGGTTTTAAGTTGCTTCATTGGTGCCACATCATGATAATTGTACCCAGCTTTTTCTGATAGTTAAATACTACCTAACCTCAGTTGTTTTGGTATCCTATTATTTCCAGTGTTATTAGAGCCTGTTTCTATAGCATCCCTGACTTATAGAGGGTAGTCACCCCTGAGATGCTCAATGATGTCACTGAGAAACTTACCATTACTTATCACATTGGTAAATGGTATGTCCTTTCATGGACATTTTCGGCTGGTGAGTTTTATGGTTTTATGTAGTATATCCACTCTATCACAACTACTTCTCAGAGACTTATGATATCTTTCTCTGTTATTTGCTATACTATTTCTACTAAGTGCAGGCCATTGTTTTTCCCAAGCTTCAAAGAACCAACATAGCTTTGTGTTAATAGTGTCTTCCATAGTCCTTGTCAGGTGTTAAATTCAATATAATAGGAGAGTGCTTCCATAGCAATACATTCTTCCCTAATTAAGTTTATATACCTCCCCATTGATATAACATCCACAGAATTCAGTTCATAAGTACTTTCTTAGTTCCTGTTGGTGCATATATGTTGGTGGGATCCTATAGTTTCTTCAACATACAGTCTCTTTCCTCCCTTAACAGACCGTACATTTACTCAGCTAGATTATGTGGTGACTTTTGCTCTTGTTATTGTTCTGGAGGCCCATGGGGATGTCTGTCATAGATCTTGATGGAGGATGCACAGCTTTTCTTGTAAGTCAGAGACTTCTGTATTGTCTTCAAATGAAGGTGGAGTACTAATCACTAAAAGGGAGAAGCAAGTCACTTTTGCAGTCTGGGATTCAGGGAAGCTGAGGATTCAAGAGTTCTAAATAATTCTGGCCAGCATTGCTCAGTGGTAGAGCATTGACTTATGAACCAGGAGGTCACAGTTTGATTTCAATTAAGGCATATGCCAAGGGTGTGGGCTCGATCCCCAATGTGGGGCATGCAGAAGGCAGCCAATCAATGATTCTCTCTTATAATTGATGTTTCTATCTCTCTCTCCTTCTCCCTTCCTCTCTTAAATCAATAAAAATATATTGAAAAAAAGTTCTAAGTGAGTTAACCCACATGTCCTCATCCCATAACTCACAGTCCCATTTTTTCCCTATTAAGGCCTGAACTTGGCATAGCCATCCTACCTAAATTGAGGAATCCTCTCTGGAGCTCTGCCTCTCTGATAATCAATTCCTGGGTCTGGTGCTCAGCTTTTCCTGCATTTGTTGCAAGAGGTGAGAATTTATTTAGCTGATGACATGGCTTTCCAGTTGTCTTTACACTAAGCCATAAATTGGTGATTCATCACTCTTCGCCTTTTGTTCTTAGTCTTTTGTTGTCTTTGTTTATTACATCAAGAGATTCCAGAAACAGCTATTCTATTCCAAAATGCTAATCACTTCCTCTCTTCAACCTATCAAATAACATGGGACATTGTATGCATGAATTCATTCCCTTACACTGGTATCCCAACTCAGTCTATCAGAAGTGCATATTTTAGCAGTTGGACTGCTACAGTACACACAGGCTATTCAATTTTCCACATAGCATCAGTGATTAGGTTCTCATTGCTAGTCCAAGAGGGAGGATCCAGATAAAATATCTCAATTTAGAGTCACTTCCTCAGTGCTCCCTTGACACCAACTTTCTTAAGTAATTTTCCCTGGGAAACAGACTATGAAACAGAGATATATGTATAGAATTTCTCTTGGATTGGGTAGAGGTGGGAGCTGAAATGCAATGTATTTGCAACAGAAGCCTCAGCCAATCTTACAGAAAACTCTGATGCAGGGATGGCACTGTATTAAATCAACAGAGCATTTGAACATCTATCAATTAGTGCTAGGCATTTGAGCACTTACCAATTAGTCATTCAATTTGGGCTGCCCCAGAGGAGGGGAATAACCCTTTGGCCATGGATCATCCTCAGAGTGACTCAGCTATGTGTCTTTGGCAATAAATACAACACTCAGCAGTTGGAGAAATTAGTGACTTAGTCCTGAAGTGGGTATCTGTGTGGCACACTTACAGCTATGCCACACAATATATTTCCATTGATTCTGATGGTAGACTTGGATGGGAGGCTGAAGTGTAAACATTTGGAGTGGAGGCTGAGGATAGATTTGGATGGGAGGCTGAAGTGTTGAAATTACATTGGTCTTAATTAAGGGTATACAGAACGTGCGTGCTCCCTGGGGTACCCTTTTATGTCGTTCTCCCACCTAAGGCACAGAAGTATATTTAGAGGGCTTATTCACTGATTACTTTATTAAAATATTTTAAATGTTTAAAAAAATTAGCAGATGGTATCAAAAATAGTCTATCTCATTTCCCACAGCATTCTTCTGCATCTTTGTTTTCTAACTGTCATCAAAACCTAAGTGAAGGGTCTGGGCTGAGTTAGGATCAGGAGAGATAAACACAGGTACAACCAGAGCTTGAATCTTAGAACTTACCTTCTTTTGTGAGAAGGGGCTTTGGGAAACCTGAATTTATATGCATAGACATTCCATATGTTTACCTCTGTGGTTATTTAGAGATATACAAATTTTTGTGTAGCCTTCTTAATTTCTCCCTATTTTATTTCAATTACAACAGCACCTTGACTTGCCATTGATCAAGTTACCAAATGCATTTGTGTGTGTGTGTGTTGTGATTACTTATTTCCAGATGCACTTTGAGGTAAGAGCTGACTGATGCTAAGCATGTTCAGTTTTAAGTTGAAGAGACTTTACACATATATTTTAGTATTCCATAATAAAATATAAGAATTTTTAAAGAACTTTGATAATTGAATTTGTACAGGGCACATATATTACCCATCATTATATAGAATGGGCTATATCTTTGCTGTGATTATTTATTTCCAGGTGCACTTTGAGGTAAGAGCTGACTGATGCTAAGCATGTTAAGTTTTAAGTTGAAGAGACTTTACACATATATTTTAGTATTCCATAATAAAATATAAGAATTTTTAAAGAACTTTGATAATTGAATTTGTACAGGGCACATATATTACCCATCATTATATAGAATGGGCTATATCTTTGCTGAACAAGTTAAAATAGGCATTGCTATTAGGCATTTTAAAATGATTTCTTTATGGAATTTCTTTAAAAGCACCCTGTGATTTAGGAAAAGGATGAACTTGCAGCTCTGTTTAGTGAGACATTAATTTTAATTTTTAGCTATAAGTATCACATCCATTTTGCTTGCAAGCTTTGAGGCATGAGTAATTGGCTTTCACCCAAGAGTTAGAATCAAGTGAAGTTCCATTGTGTGAGGAGAATTGCACCGGATACTGTAATGGAAAGGGGGGGGGGGATCTAAGCATCTGAGTTTTGGTCCATTGCCACGCTGCACAAAATTTATTAAAATTTTAAATTCTTGCTTTTACTACAGAACAAAGACACATCTAGAGTTGTGCAAATCAGTGAGGTGAGAACAGCTAGGAAATCGTATTCATAATCAAGTGTAACTGTCTGTGGTGAGGATTAAGTAATATAGTTTTTTAATGAATATAATATAATGATTGGAATATTTTAGGACCTACATAAAAATGTTTAATTTTTTTGTGAATTTTCTTTTCTAAAAGAAGGTAATGACCTGAGGTGAACATTGATGAGGGTTTGAACTAAAATGGTGGCTCTGGGAGTGGAAAGGAGCTATAGGGATGGGAGAAACTGTAAACTTAAGGCCTGTAAGGTAAGTTTGGGACAAAGCAATAGAGGAATTAGTGGTGAAACTAGAGTTCCCATTTGTTTTGTTAATAAGTACTATATGAGAAAGTTAGAGAAGATTGCCATATAATGAAGATGAACTTGAAATATTGAAGTTGAGATGATAATGATTTTTCAGACAAAGCTGATCAAAACACAAATAGGAACTAATACAAAAAGAGAAGCTAGATCAGCGGTTCTCCACCTGTGGGTTGTGACCCCTTTGGGGGTCGAACAACCCTTTCACAGGGGTCGCCTAAGACCATCGGAAAAACACATATATAATTACATATTGCTTTTGTGATTAATCACTATGCTTTAATTATGTTCAATTTGTAACAATGAAAATACATCCTGCATATCAGATATTTACATTATGATTCATAACAGTAGCAAAATTACAGTTATGAAGTAGCAACGAAAATAATTTTATGGTTGGGGGTCACCACAACATGAGGAACTGTGTTAAAGGGTCGTGGCATTAGGAAGGTTGAGAACCACTGAGCTAGATGGAAGTATATTGATTTGGTAGTTAAAAGAAAGGGGAGTAAAAGAAGTCTGACAAGAGGAAGAGAGGCCAGTGGAGGGTGTTGCTAAGACTTGTTTCTAAAGAAAAACACTTACTTAGACTGATATCTCTCCATAATTAGACAAAACTAATAATGGCCCCACACCTAGGCCTAAACAGCAATCAGAAACAAAGGGGTCTGCTTCCTCTGTGCCCATATTTTCTCTCATTCCTGCTTTTCACCATTTGTCTGCACTCTTTTCTTTTTTTAAATGTTTTTTTACTGCTAAATTTTTACAAAGTTTAAAAGTTGGCTGTTCAGGTCAGAACTTTATGTTGCTCTGTTGTCAAAATGCCTGTTTCAACTTACAATTCCCAAGAAAGAAAACGTAATTGGCCCAGTTTTTATTATATGACCACTCTAGTCAAAATAACTGTGTCCAGAGAGAGGCTCAAGTAGGCCTTGTTGTCACAAAGGTATATAGAAATGTTTAAAGAAAGACAACATGGTTAATGGTTTCAGATGCAGTAGGCAGGGTGGGGAAAATTATACAAATATTATCCATATCTCAGAAAAGAGAAATTTTAGTAGACTTCTGGGTTGGAGCCAGACATCAAGAGATTGAAGATGAATAGACTCATGAGAAAGTGCAGACAGCGGGTCTCCTCTATGCTTTGGAAGAGTCAGTTGGAAGTTGCAGTAGCCTGAGAAGGTGACAGCGTTGAAGGAAGGCTGAAGGCTGCGCTGTTTGTTTGTTTTTCATTTACAATAAGATACGATGTGAACATGCTTATTGCTTGGGTTGAATGGACCCTCGAGAAAGAAACTTAAGATGTGATCAAGAGAAGATATAATTTCTGGAGCATCACCTTAGAGGGGATTCAGTTAAGATCACAGGAAGATATATGGCCCTTGGGAAGAAGAGATTCTTGTATCTTAGCAAACAAAGAGCATTAAAATGAATATCTTTCTGAATAATTGTTCCAGTTGGATGACAGGGAACCTCTGGACAGCTTCAGTCTGTCCCCAGTCATGGAGGCTTTTCTGTGTCAGCTAGAGGATTTCCAAACAGATATGAGAATTGCGACTTGGCCTTTTTGATGAAGCTGAATGTCTAAAGAAGCTTTGTTCCCTAACTATATTGTCTTCTGCTTAGACCTTTGAGTGCATTGTTCAACACTTTTTATGTGTTCTGCATGTTCTGAAATTGTACTAAATTCAGTAACTGAAAGAAGACCTAATTTTTATACAACAAACAAGTAAACCGGTTTCCACCATTCCAGGAAATTGCTTCTCATGTGCTACTTCCATTATCAAAGTACATGTTCCATTTTTCATTTTTCTTTTTATATTATTTCACTGGAATAAGATTTATAAACAGTGAAATGGAGAGATGTCAAATTTATAACTAGAAGAATTTATAAATGAAAATATACCTACTACCCCAATTAAGATATAGAGCATTTCTATTTTCCCAAAATGTTTTCTCATGTTTCCTTCAAATCAGTCCTCACCCTTCATATGCAACAACTTTTCAGATTTCTATTATCATAGCTTAGTCTTGATTTGAACTTAATATAAACAGAATCATAGAATATTTACTGTTTTGTATCTGACTTCTTTTGCTCTATATAATACTTTGAGATCCACGTGTAATAGTGGCTCATTCTTCTTTATGCTGATTAGTGTTCCATTATTTTAATATACTGTAATTTGTGTATCCATTCTTTTCCTGAGGGATATTTTCCTACTTTCGAGATATTATTAATAAAGTATCTATGGAAATTCTCATACAAGTTTGTTTAAAAAATATGCCTTGATTTTTCTTGGGTAAATACTTAGGAATGCAATTGCTGGGTCATAGTGTAAATGAAGGTTTAATTTTATAAGGAACTGCCAAAAGCTTCTAAAGTGATTATATTCTTTTACATTGTTCTCTGTACTGTATAAAATTTTAGTTGTTCCACAGCTTCTCCAGCATTTTGTGGAGCTGGTATTTTTATATTTTAGTTACTTTTGTCTATATGAAATGGTATCTCATTTTGTTTTTTAATTTGTATTTTCCTGGTAATTAAAATAATACCATAGAACACATTTCCATGTGCTTATTGGTCAGTTAAAAGTTAGTCTGAAGTTATTACTAATTATTAACCTATTGTGTTGCTTTTAAGGATGTGCTCTTGGCATTAGAGTTAATTTTGGGGCAGTTAGAAATAATAAAACTGAGCAAAATGAGCTAGCAGTACCTAATCATCTGTGAAGCATACTTTGTGAACACGTTTTTATTGAGACACTGAAAGTGCAGAGCTCTTTAGATTTCATTAATTAGATGTGTGGACATCTAATCAATGTACCAATTTGCCAGCAATATTCATAATTTCTTGTTATAGATTTATTTAGTGTAATGGACCCTGAAGCCAGTTAGTTTGGGATACAGTTCTTGCCACATCACTTCCCACCTATGTGGCTTGGGGCTAGTTACTTAGGTTCTGTTTCTTCATCTATAAAGTGGGGATTAATAACAGTACCTACTGCAGAGATTATGGTCAAATATCAATGTAATAGTCTATACAGAGCATTCAAGAAAGTGTCTGGCACATAATAGACAAAAATTAGAAAAACATGTGCAAAGACTGTTTTTGATAAATAGTTTAGAAGAATAATTATGGAATAAATTTCATGGTTCAGACAATAAGGACAGGAAAAAAGGAAGATGACTTGAGTAGTTAAATTTTCATGGAAAAGTTTAGTTTTGATCTGTCCTCAATGGTTGAAACCAGGGGACATTCTAAGAAGAGTGAATAAACCACAAAAAATAAGCTTAGTGGATCCATGAATGGTCCAGAGTACAGGGTATGCAATAGTATTTAGTAGGAGATAAAAAAAAAAGGAAAATGACATTTAAGGAAGGTGAGATGGAAATCAGTCCATGGGATGGTTTGTAAGGTGGAAAATATTACTTTAGGAGACCAGTAAGCTATTAAAGGTCTAAAGTAAGGCGAATGTAAATTAAATTATTAAAGTGGCCCTAGCTGATTCGGCTCAGTGGATAGAGCATCAGACTGAGGACTGAAGGGTCCTGGGTTTGATTCCGATCAAGGGCACATGCCGGGGTTGTGGGCTTGATCCCCAGTAGGGGGTGTGTAAAAGGCAGCCAATCAATGATTCTCTCTCATCATTGATATTTCTATTTCTCTCTTCCTCTCCCTTCCTCTCTGAAATCAATAAAATATATACATATATTTAAAAAAATTATTATAGTGAAGAAACCAAACTTTAAAGTCAGGAGACACCAGCAACCACTTGAGCATCTAAGAGACTCACTGTCTATAACAATAACTGGAGATAATACACTTGTAAGGTTACCATGAAGATCATATAACTTTACACACAAAAAATACTTTGTAGATCCCAAAGTACTAGTAGAAGTATTAGTGTCATTGTTTACTACTAAATCAAAGAGCAGCAATGGAAGTGAGTAAAAAATTCAGATGGACTGTAGTTTAATGAAGATCTATCTTAATTCTAGAGATATTCATGAAAGGAATGGAGGCAGAGAGAACAGCTTGAAAAAAGGCACATTTGTGAGGCAACTATGTGGTAATCAGGAAACTGTTACTACCTCAATGTGGCTGGGGCAGATGTGCTTGTGGGAGTGATAGGAAATGAGTCTCCTAAGACAGGTAGTATTTTAAGTGGGACAATTTTTATCTTTTAAGAATATATTCATATTTTTGTACACCTCAAACCTATGTAATATGTAATTTAATTTTTTTTATTTTAATAATATATTTTTAATTCTTTTTTTTTTTGAGAGAGAGAGTTTTGTTGCTTCACTTATTATGCATCCATTGGTTTCTTCTTGCCCAGGAACTGAACCTGCAACTTCAGCTGCACACCAGGTCAATCTCTAACCAATTGAGCTACTCGGCCAGGGCTATATAATTTTATTTACCAATGTCACCCCAATAAATTCAATAAAAAGGAAAATATATTAATTTTAGAGAGGAGGATTTGAGTGAAGGGCCAAATTAGAGTTAGGAAGACCACATAGAGTTTTGTTGCTTCACTTATTATGCATCCATTGGTTGCTTCTTGACCAGGGACTGAACCTGCAACTTCAGCTGCACACCAGGTCAATCTCTAACCAATTGAGCTACTTGGCCAGGGCTATATAATTTTATTTACCAATGTCACCCCAATAAATTCAATAAAAAGGAAAATATATTAATTTTAGAGAGGAGGATTTGAGTGAAGGGCCAAATTAGAGTTAGGAAGACCACATAAGATACATTTGTAATAGTCCAGATAAGAAATGTAGTTCAGAACTAAGGCATTAATAGTGGGATGAGATAACATACATTGGATATGGATATGGGATAGATTATATGAATCTAGAATGATATCAATCTAGAATATTCCCAGGAATGAGTCCTGGGTATAAGTCTTGAGTAAGCAGATACTTATTATGATATTAATGGAGATGAATAATTAAGAAAAATGACTAGGTTTGAATAGAGTTTGATTTGGGGCAACCAGATGAAGATAATTAGTAAGTGACAATTGTTTTAACTTTTAAAATGAGTTTGGATATAAGTATACATCTGTGAGCCGAAACCGGTTTGGCTCAGTGGATAGAGCGTCGGACTGCGGACTGACAGGTCCCAGGTTTGATTCCGGTCAAGGGCATGTGCCTGGGTTGCGGGCACATCCCCAGTGGGGGATGTGCAGGAGGCAGCTGATCGATGTTTCTCTCTCATCGATGTTTCTAACTCTCTGTCTCTCTCCCTTCCTCTCTGTAAAAAGTCAATAAAATAAAAAAAAGTATACATCTGTGAAACCATCATTATAATCTATGCCATAAACATATCTATTATCTCCAAAAGTTTCCTCCTGCCTTTCCTTCTTGCTTTATTATTACTTTTTGACATGAATACTTAACATGAAACCCGCCCTCCTAGCAAAAACATTAAGTATACAATACAGTCTCATTATTAACTATAGGCTCTATGCTATGCAGTAGAGCTCTAAGATTTATGCATCTTGCATAACTGAAACTTTGTACCCTTTGGGCCAATTCTTCTGCAAATGATTCTTGAGTGCTTATCATGCATGCTGGGTTCAGAAAGTTTAAAATAGGATAAGTAATATTTTTTTACCCTTAAAGAGGACATAGTCCAGCAGGTGGAGACAGAAATGAGATTATACTTCAGAATTCTAATTGCTTATGAGCTAGGTTGTGGAACAGTGTGGCAAAGAGAGACAAAATCTCAGTTTGGGTGGTTGGTGAAGTCTTCACAGGACAAATGATTTTGGAGTTTAAACACAATTTTTACAGACAGGGTTGCTGGCATGAGTGATATTCTAGGGAGAGGGAACAGAAAAGCTACTGAGGTGTGAAAGAGCATGGAGCCCTTAGTGAATAACAAGCCACTGTATGTGATTGGAATATAGAACAAGTGAATTAGTATGTGTAAATGTGGATGCATGCCCTTGGGTTCATGTTTTCTGAACCGGGATTTCAATTCGGGTTGAATTTTTCTGCTCAAAATTTTTTTTTCCACAATGATTTTGTAAAGTCATAGTTCTGAATTAGTAATATAAGTCAGGAAGTCCAGACATAATTTCATGAAAATATCAGAAGCATTGACAAAATTACTGCTTTCATTTAAACAAAAAAGTAGTTGTTTGTTTTTAGGTTTGGGAGACCCGGGATCTTGGACTGAGTGATTAGTAAATAGAACAATTTGTTCTACCAACGTTGATCTTAAAGTAATTTAGTTACCATCCTACTACTTAACTTTCCAAAGTCTTTTCTCCACAAGGAGAGGTCACATGGGGTACAATAAATACTGTTTTAAATTAATTCAGGACTCAATTCTTGACATTTTTTATTAGTAGAAAACAGATTCAGGCTTATACTTTTGAATGAACAGCAAATTGTTTCAGACAAGAGGAGCTGGTCTCTGACAAGTATGAAACCCAAGAAGACCTGGACTTCTTTAGAGTCACTGTTTCTCTCCTTCATCTTTTCGCTTCCCCTTCTCATCCCATAGCCCTGCCTCTCCTGAAGCTTGGCTCCCGCCAGAGCATGTTTTCTCTAAGTCCCTGCAGAGCCTGAGTGAAGAGAAATGGCAGGTTTCCAAGTGAAGGGAGCTGGTAACGAGTCAGTTGACTCCTAAAACAATATGCAGCTCATGATGTAACTTTAAAGAATGAAATAGATTATTTATCTACCCACATGTGTAGTCCAATGTCAGTACAGGCTTTTGGCTGCTACCATTATTCTGCGATCTATTTCAACAATAAAACAGTGAGTTAAATTTAACAACATTTTCTTTGAATGAAATTACATACAAGTCACACTGCTAGTGAACCAGCAAAATTCGTATAAATTTTTTCTCCTCCTTCCCCTCTCCTTCCTCCTCCTCCTCCTTCTGTATCCAACCAATTCTTGATTCTCCGTAGGAACATTTTATTTGTGGCACAGTTTCTTTTTGTGATTTGATAACCTATGGCTATTCATGGTGCTAACCCTGGGGATGAGTCTCCTGCCATCTGCCACAGGGCTGCACTGGGTGATTAGCATGGCTCTGCTCTCTCAAGTCACATCCTTTCAAAACTTGGATGTGCTTTCTGCATTTTCCAAAAATATTTTCCTAATGGGATTTATTGTTGTTATAATACCTAATTTGATATAACCTTCTATTTCTTTTCAACCATTATATTTCATTGACAAATCTGATGGCTGTAAAAGATGTATTTTCTCTTAGTATTTACTTCAGCATATGACATATGGCTTACTTGAATTACTTTAATCATTATTTAAGCAATTCCAAATCATTGAATGCCTGGAAAAGTAAAAGATTACTTGAATAAGAAAAGGTCTTACATATACGGATAATATTAATTTGATTAATTTTAAATGTCTGGGGTAGGGGATATACATTTAAATTTAAATGCTTTTGTGTTTCTAAGTAAATGCAATTTAGGAAATAAAAGAATGGGGAAATGATAATATGCAGTTAATATAGCTTTTAAATTTGTCACCTTATACAAACCTTTGCAAATTATCATTATCTTTTATTACCATTCAATTGTGTCTGCCCATAAATAATTTAGAAAAAAAATGTAATTTAAACACAGATACTGCTACTTATTTGCTTTATAGTTGTTTTAAAAGTAACGGTGTATTGAAATTAATATATTACCCTGCTCCCTCTGCAATTTTTCACACATTATGTATCTTGAATACTTTTGAAAAATGTTAGAAATGGGATAAGTCTAGAATTAATTTCTGATATTCACTTTTACATTGCTTTCTTTTAGACAATACTTGAAGTCATGCGGAAATGAGAGCAACTCATGAAACCCCTCCTCCAAGAGAGAATGTCTTTCATAAATGGAACTTTGCTTCTGGTTTTCACAGGACATTGACCTTGTGGCAGAGCCACGCTGCCCTTCCAGCTGTTTTCAATGATTCAGAGAACATCTGAACAGTGATGCTTGCCTTGGGTTTACAGATTTTCATCCTGACGCCTTGTTTATGTTTTTGGAGTAGAGAAGTTTGCACTAATTGCTCTCCATGGTGGCTAATCTTTTCAAGAGCCTGATTTTACCTTACATACATAAGCTTTGCAAAGGAATGTTTACAAAGAAATTGGGAAATACAAACAAAAAAAAAGAGAATCGTGAGCAGAAAAGGAATCAAGACTTTCCTGCTGCCGGCCACACCAAAACCCCCAGACTTTCTAATACCTTGAAAAGTACCGTAAAGAAGATTGCCAAGTGTTCATCCACTCGCAACTTATCCACTGAAGAAGACGAAGCTAACAAAGAATTTTCCCTCTCACCAACATTCAGTTACCGAGTAGCTATTGCCAATGGCCTACAAAAAAATATTAATGTAACCAACAGTGATAATGAAGATCTGCTTCAAGAGTTATCTTCCATTGAGAGTTCCTACTCAGAATCCCTCAGTGAACTAAGGAGTAGTGCAGAAAACCAGCCACAGTCAACACTCATGATGCCGGTTAAACGCAATAGGAAGAGTTCAAGCAGCCTGGCTCCTTCGGAGGGCAGCTCTGATGGGGAACGCACTCTGCATAGCTTAAAACTAGGAGCTTTACGTAAACTGAGGAAATGGAAGAAGAGTCAAGACTGTGTCTCCTCAGATTCAGAGTTGAGCACAATGAAGAAAACCTGGGGAATAAGAAGCAAATCTTTGGACAGAACTGCCCGAAACCCAAAGACAAATGCCCTGGAGCCAGGATTCAGTTCCTCTGGCTGTATTAGTCAAACACATGATGTCATGGAAATGATCTTTAAGGAACTTCAGGGAATAAGTCAGATTGAGACAGAACTTTCTGAGCTACGAGGGCATGTCAATGCTCTCAAGCATTCCATCGATGAGATCTCCAGCAGTGTGGAGGTTGTACAAAGTGAAATCGAACAGCTACGTACAGGGTTCGTCCAGTCTCGGAGGGAAACCAGAGACATCCATGATTATATTAAGCACTTAGGCCATATGGGTAGCAAGGCAAGCCTGAGATTTTTAAATGTGCCCGAAGAAAGATTTGAATACGTTGAACTTGTGGTGTACCAAATTCTAGTAGATAAAATGGGTTTTTCAGATGCACCAAATGCTATTAAAATTGAATTTGCTCAGAGAATAGGACACCAAAGGGACTGCCCAAATGCAAAGCCGCGGCCCATACTGGTGTACTTTGAAACTCCTAAGCAAAGGGATTCCGTCTTAAAAAAATCATATAAACTCAAAGGAACAGGTATCGGAATCTCAACAGATATCCTTACTCATGACATCAGAGAAAGAAAAGAGAAAGGGATACCATCTTCGCAGACATATGAGAGCATGGATATAAAGTTGTCTACTCCAGAGCCCCAACTCAAGAAGAATAATTGGCAGCTACCAGATGACAGTGATGGAGAGCTGGAATCTGACCTCAATAGAAACAGTTATGCTGTGCTTTCCAAGTCAGACTTTCCAACAAAGGGAAGTATTTCCAAGTCAAGTTCAAAATCACACAATGCTAGAGCCAAAAATAAAACTGCCAGTAGCAGCAAAATTTCAAATAAATCAGATTATAATAAAATTTCCTCACAGTTGCCAGAATCAGGTACCTTGGAAAAGCAAACTACAACCCATTATGGAGATGCAACACCCCTCTGGCATTCACAGAGTGATTTTTTTACTGCAAAGCTTAGTCGTTCTGAATCAGACTTTTCCAAACTGTGTCAATCTTACTCTGAGGATTTTTCAGAAAATCAGTTTTTCACTAGAACGAATGGAAGCTCCCTCTTGTCATCTTCAGACCGGGAACTTTGGCAAAGGAAACAGGAGGGCACGCCTACCTTGTATGACAGTCCCCAGGACTTACTTTTGGATGGGGCTGTTCAGGGTGTCCAAGGGAACACAGAAACTGTGGATAGTGGGATGAGTAATGGCATGGTATGTGCATCTGGAGACCAAAGTCATTACAGTGATTCTCAGCTCTCTTTCCATGAGGATCTTTCTCCATGGAAGGAATGGAATCAAGTAGAGCAAGGAGCTGATTTAGGTTTGGATTCATCCACTCAGGAAGCTTTTGACTACGACACAAACAGTCTCTCTGATCAACAACTAGATGTTTACAATAAAGACCAAGAAGACTCGGGGAAGTGCCATAGTGACCTTCAGGATGACTCTGAGAGCTATGATTTAACCCAAGATGACAACTCATCTCCATGCCCTGGATTGGATAATGAACCACAAGGCCAATGGGTTGGCCAATATGATTCTTATCAGGAAGCCAATTCTAATGATTTGTACCAAAATCAAAGCCAGTTGTCCATAATGTATCGAAGTCAAAGTGAATTGCAAAGTGATGATTCAGAGGATGCCCCACCCAAATCTTGGCATAGTCGATTAAGCATTGACCTTTCTGATAAGGCTTTCAGCTTCCCAAAATTTGGATCTACACTACAGCGGGCTAAATCAGCCTTGGAGGTGGTGTGGAACAAAAGCACACAGAGTCTCAGTGGGTATGAGGACAGTGGCTCTTCCTTAATGGGGAGATTTCGGACATTATCACAATCAACTGCAAATGAATCAAGTACCACCCTGGACTCTGATGTTTACACAGAACCTTATTACTACAAAGCAGAAGATGAGGAGGACTATAGTGAACCAGTGGCAGATAATGAAACAGATTATGTTGAAGTGATAGAACAAGTTCTTGCTAAGCTAGAAAACAGGACTAGTATTACTGAAACAGATGAGCCAATGCAGGAATATGATCACTCTTCTTATGAAACACCTTATGAAACCCCACAGGATGAGGGATATGATGGGCAGGCAGATGATGTGGTTAGTGAAGGAGGGTTGGAACCCTTAAATGAAACGTTACCTGAAATGGAAATAAAAGAAGATGAAAACCAAAACATTCCTGAACAGCCCGTGGAAATCACAAAGCCAAAGAGAATCCGTCCCTCTTTCAAAGAAGCAGCTTTAAAAGCCTATAAGAAGCAAATGGCAGAATTGGAAGAGAAGATCCTGGCTGGAGGTACTCATGTTTAAATGATACATTATGAGCTGATTGTGTTTTAACATTGGGTGGGGCTTTTTTAGAGCATGTCCTGTGTTCATTTGTGGGAGAAAAAATTATTGCAAGGAACGTGCATGTTTATTCTGGCAAGGATTTTATTTTACTCAGACAGCTCTCCCAATAAGTTGGGATTGATGATTTAAAATCAAAATGTTTCAAAACAGGTCATCCTGAAATGAACCCTGCACTCTGCGGATCAATATTTCTCTGCCAGGATTATATATAAACCCCATGTCCTATTAACCAGCTGTGTGGCCTCAGTTACCAAGGAAAGGATGATTTAAATAAAAGAGCAGCCTGGGGTCTATTCCTTGGTGCTATTGGGTTTACAGTGTTGGGGAGAGAGGTATAGATAATCTTAAATAATTAGGAAAGAGGGACTACCTTATTTACCAGTCCTTGTCCCATCAACTCTACACTGTGGGGGCTGCCAGTAGGAAGAGCTGGGCCTGCAGAGCCAACCTTAACCAGTCCCACGGAGGACCACAGCCTCCCTTCCTATGCACTGATGCAGCTGAGCGAGTGTAATAGGGCCAAAACCCTAGGCCATGCCTGAGCAGTCACAGTTCACTCCACTACTCAGTAAGGTGGCAGAGTCAAGAAGTTTTCTCCTAAAGAGTAGAGCAGGAGTCTCTTGCCCATTATGGAAATGAAAGGAGTTCCTTACCTAAAATTTTACTTGATTGTTTTTTTTTTTGGGCGGGGGGGCGGAATTTTTAGATCATACTCTTGGGAAAAGTAGCTGCATATAAATAAATAATATGTTGACTTTTAATTTCTCAACCAAAATTCATCTTCACTTACTTTAATCCCTTACCATTTATTTTGTTGGCATGCTTATCATTTTATATCTTTGGGATAGTTTTATATATCTCAATTTTAATGAACTATATATTGTTAATATTTTCCTTGATTATAGCATTATATTTAATTAAAATATTTACTCAGCATAATATTTCATAAAGGTATATATTTATGTAATATTTATATTGATATTTATGTTACTTGCTATTATGAAATAATATAATAATTTCTGCAGCCAGTAACTGATTATGGTTTCTTTGTCTTGACCACAGTTGGGATCAGAAACTATTCAAAACTGGCCATTTTCTGTTTGATATGGGTGGGTTGTTGAATAATCAGATACCTTTATTGTTAAACTGTTGTAGGTGCTAAGACAATTGAAATAACGACTTGAGTTCTCCTTCCTAAAAGTCTGTCTATATAAAACTGCACATTTTATGTAATTTATTTAAAGAACACTATAAGTCAAGGGGATCTTAGGTGCATTGACTGGGTTTTTTTTTTCTTTTTTTGAGGGTAGAGTTCTATATTAAAACGACTGGGTTTTTTTCTTTTTTTGAGGGTAGAGTTCTATATTAAAAACTGATTTGAAAATTCAAAGTAGTCAAATTTTGTGTAAATAAAGTTCTTATTGGAATAATATCTATTTTATTTCAGAGTGACTTAAAAAGTTAGGTATTCTTACTACTAAAACTTAGTTGACAGTTTCTTGGGATATAGGCCAGCAGTTTGGCATTGTATTTTATCTTCTGTGGATTCAGAGAAGTCTAATCAAAGGCTTAAGACTAAGCAATGTGTGTGTGTGTCTATTGTGATACAATCTATACATGTGTTAATGCCAATTGGTTAAGGTATCTGAAATGTTAGGCAATAGTATAAACACAACAAGACTATATGATCCAGAAAAAATGGATCTTCATCAACTTTTTAAAAAATTTCAAATTATCAAACCTCTGCAAAGTAGAGTGTTGCTGGTAATGATCCTTCTCATTCAACTAGCTATCAACCCTAGTCATCCACTGGCACTTACACTTAGAAAGCACAAATGCACTGGTTATCCACATACCAGCAGCTTAAGAATTCTAAAATAGGTAAAAATATTGTGCCATTTACTTAACATACTAGGCCTGGCTACAGAAAATGCAGACCCCTTCTATCTCGGAGCTTAGTTTGTTATCCTGTGAGCCACCTTTGAATGGAATCTGTTGGATATCATCTATCCTAGAGGAAATCCGATACACATCTTTAAGTCATTCTCTGGATGCTCAAAAGGCACCAGATTGACTACCCAGGAGGCTGCCGTAGCCTAGATTTTAAAGGCCATCTCTTCTCCCCTTGACACCAGTCAGGCAGTTGTCCCCCTCCTGTGCCACCAATATGCCTCATGGAAGGGCAGCCAAAAAAGGGCATTTTACAGTCCCCTTCCTTGCTCAGAGCACCCCAATGAGGTGCCAATTGTCATGATAGATTTTGTGCCCACTGCCATCTGCTTGCTGGGCTTTGGATAAATGTCAACATATTTTTCTCTCCATGACTATCCAGTCACCATTTGGTAGCAGTGCTGCTTTTCTCCACTACTAACCTGGAGAGATGGACCACGGAGCTCTCACTGTAAACAGCCGGGATGCTGACATAGCTTTATGGAATTAAACTCATAGATTTGAGTTATTTATTTCAACTTTTATCTGCAGGGCCCTGGTACAGAGGAATTTTAAAGTCCTCCATGTTTATATACAGATATATTTGGCACTGGTGTTTCTGAGAAACTTCACCCTGAACAGCATGCCTGTGTGGAAAGAGACTTAGAGTGTGTGTAGCCAGAAACTCTATGAGGTCATAGTCTTCCCTTATGGCCAGACCCTGCTGAGTGGTACCTTTTTGTGTAGCTGGCCTGAACTCCATACCATGGTGGTTACTATTTGATTCCCACCTCCAGCCCTGCACCACCTATCAACTGGAATGAACTGTTGTGTCCACTGAATTCCCATATACCCGCCTCTGATGGCATGGCTTCCTACGTATGTAATGATAATTTATGCACATTTCTTATTCTTTTTACTTGACCCTAATCAAGAGGAAAGATGTCTTATCTTTTTCATCCTTTCATATGCCTGTGCCTACCAATGCTTTATCCAGAGATGGCACTGAGATAATCAAGGGACGTAGGATACTAAGTAAAAGATACAAGCTTCGAAGTCAAAGGCAAATACAAGCTGTGGCCTTAAGTGTTAAGACTATGACTTTATGTCTTTTTGAGAGTTCAGAAGTATGATTAGAGATAAAAGCTTATTACTGATTACTACTATAGACCAGGGATTTTCAAGCAGTTTATCTGTTTTATTTTACTTCTTACAACACCACTGTGAATTTAATCCCATTATTGTCATTTTGCAGATGAGTAAACTGAGATGCTACAAACTTATGTAACTTAATGTCATACAGCTAGTAATGGGTGGATCTAGAATTAAATAGATAATTATTTTGGTTATTTCAAGCAGCCATATGCTTACTCACTTCAAATGCTGTTTTATTCATGTTCTAAGGTGGGGAAACATGATTAGAGATGGAGGGTACCATGAACCCTGAGGTTTATTTCAACTAAAGGATTTTCATGAGAAATTAGTAATAATATGAAAAGCTCTGAGGTTTTTATAGGAAATAGTTAATTCTCAGTTTTTCTACTTCAAATCCTTGGTTCGTTATAAATTAAGACTGGTAGAGCCCTAGTAATACTGTACAAGTAGCTGCTTTAAGGATGATGTATTTGAAGTAAACGTTTCTAGCAGAAGAACAAAAACCTTGTTTTGTCTTCAAATGTCATTTGCGGGCTTCTGTAGATTCTGAAAAGGACTATGACATCAGCAAGTGGCATAACTACTAATATTTTTATCATGGTGTACATTTTGTTTTCTGAATAGTTATAAAACTTGTGGAACTATTTTGGTTCCTAATAAGGATGTAAACTTCAATGTAAAAATTTTTCCTGAAGTTGATATTTAGACTAGTGGTTCTCAATCTGGTTGCTAGATTCATCTAAGGAACTCTAGGTAGTACAGTAATTTTTGTCCCCATAGTGATGGTGTAAAATTACAAATTATTAGGATTCCTTCACTGAACATTTTGATTCTGTAATGGTCATGTAATGGAGCCCATTAAACGACCATTAAGTATCCAAAATTGTACATAATTAATAAACTATAGATGCCCTTGTAAATAAAACAACCACCATCATCACACATGTACAAATAAAAAACATAATACAAAATGCTAAAAATTAAAAGTGAAAGTAAAATAGCTCCTCCCATTCTTCAGAGAAAGATAATTTGTTCCAGACTATATATATAAATACCTATACACTCCTTTTCTTCCTTTTAATATAAGTGGTATTAACCTGTCATGTATTCATGTTGTTTTGAAATATGTTTTTCATGTAATATATATTTAAAAGATCTCATTTTATTGTCTACTATATTTTAATGACACAAGTATTTCTATTATATAGTTATTGCATAATTTAATAGAGTAGTCTCCTATCATTGAACAGTTAAAATTTCTTATAAACTCACAAACAATACAACTCCATAACCTATCTTTAAGAAAATGAGATAGCATACTAATATATGTAAGATAAATTCCTAAATGTAGAATTACTGGATCAATGGATTTAATCCAATTTAAGAGAGTTAGGAACTCATGAATTCTAGATCAATTCCAAGTACTTTATATCATAGCACCTTTCATGGATGCAAATTTACATTTAGGTATATGATTCTTTGATTATTGTAGATCTCTGTTGTTATACTAGATTGCAAAGTCAATGAGTGAACTTTTCATTCTATTGCTATTATAATGCCAGAGCCTGCCTAGGTATCTGTTATAGAGTAAATCTTTGTTAGAGTTGTTGAATATATAAAAAATGCTAGCCTCTTCTCTAAAGGGCTATCTGGTTCCATATAAGGCAGAGAACGTTTAGAATTCAAATAACTTTAGTTTTATTTCTTTCAATTAAAAGAACATTTTTGATTATATATTGTAATGCAGTACAATAAGTACAACATAATTGAAAATGAGAACATGACATGCCCCCTTTGGCTCAGTTAATCACATCTATGCTAAGGCTAGCTATTCTTTCTATGATGGTATAACCTACATATCTCCAAAAACCTGGTTGAATTTATTAAGAAAAATACATATTTTAACTAAATGTTTAGTCCTTGGTGGTCCAAATCTATCAAACTGTAGAGAATATTTGGGTCTTACCTTCAGAGAGTTCAGGTCAGGAGTGATGGGGTTTGTACCATCTTTAAAAGATGTGTGTAAATTGAAAATTTTAGAAATCACCTATTTTAAAAGTTCTCAGAGAGTCTGCTGTAGGAACCACTGAATGCATTACTTTGCCTATAAATAAATCCTCATCATTCAACATTCCAAATTTTATCTGTTTTTGCAAGTTTGAGGTTTGTCTTATTATTATTATTATTATTACTAGGGGCCAGGTGCACAAAATTCATGCGCTTGGGTGGGGGGTTCCCTCAGCCAGCCTGCCCCCTCTCACATACTGGGAGCCCTCAGGGGATGTCCTAGTGACTGCTTAGGCCTGCTCCCTGCTCCCCTTGGGGAGCGGGCCTAAGCCGCAGTCTGGCCTCCCTTTGTGGGAGGTGACCAGGCTGATCAGGG
>NW_005370782.1:386008-389293 GCF_000412655.1 Myotis brandtii
TGGCTAGGGCAGGATATGACATTTCTTAGCCCTCCAGCAGCGGACCTTCATTTTTTTTGCCAGGAGTGCAATGAAAAACCCTAGATCACCTTTTTGCATTCTTATTACCCAAGTTACTAAGAATATTACCAGTGGCATACAGGGAGCTTAGCCAGTGAGCAGTCAGAAAAGGTGTTTCATCTGTAGTTCACACCGATCCCTGGCTCGGACCCCACCCAGGCTGATGCCTTGGCCAGAGGCTTCGACCCCCATCACCCTCCCATCACCAGATCAGCCCCTCCCCCAAGCCCCTCTGATCGCCAGCTCTGCCCCCCACCCAGGCCTGACGCCTCTGGTGGAGGTGTCGACTCCCATCACCCTCCGATCGCCGCCCAGGCCTGGGCAGGGGACCCCCAGACCCCTTCAATCACCAGCTCTGCCCCCCACTGAGGCCTGACGCCTCTGGCCCAGGCATCAGGCCTGGGCAGGTGACCCCCATCTTCCTCTAATTGCCGGCTCGGCCCCCAGCCCAGGCCTGACGCCTCTGGCTGAGTCATCAGGCCTGGGCAGGGGACCCCCAGACCCGTCTGATCACCAGCTCTGCCCCCCTGTCCAGGCCTAACGCCTCTGGCAGAGGCTTTAGGCCTGGGCAGGGGCCCCCCTGCAGCTCCGATGGCCGGCTCCGCCCCTGCCCAGGAGCCCCCTTGCTCAGGCCCTTCCTGCTCAGGGCCCACACAGGGCCTACCTTGGAGTGACCTGGGTGCCGATAATGTTCCCAGCACCCAGGCCACTGGGCGCCTATGTATGCAAATTAACCACCATCTTTGTTGGGTTAGTTTGCATACTCTCCTGATTGGCTGGTGAGTGTAATGGAGGGACAGTCCATTTACATGTTTGTCTATTATTAGGTAAGTTTGTTATTATTATTTACTAGAGGCCAGGTGCACAAAAATTTGTGCACCTTTCTTCAAAGCAAACATAGCAGTACTAGTAATAGTAGAAAGCAATCCATTTGTAAAATTTTCCATACAAATGAAGCATGTAGTCATAATCTTTTGGCTTAGTCTTGTTTGCGTCTATGTACTCTAGAATTGTCTACAATATAAAAGGATTGTCTTGGTTTTTGAAAGAATCTATGACTAGAAAGGAGACCTGTGAGGGCTGAAGTAGCCGAGGGCCCCTTGAAGCAGCAGAAACAGCTGGTGTCTCTACTTCTTGATAAGCATAAAGCCCAAAAGGCCCAAGGGCACAATTCTTCTAGGGAACAGGGTTGAGACTCAAAGAACATGTGTGTTTGTGAATCAATTGAGAGGGAAGACAGGTAATGGGGGTGTGTATAGGAGGTTAGTTGCAAGTAGAGCCAAAGGTCTTAAAGTATACTCTGGTGTGAAATGCAACTAAGACAGTGGTTCTCAACCTTGGCTGCACCTTAGAATCACCTGGGAATCTTTTTAAAATCCTGATTTCTGGACCTCATCCTCCAGAAATTCTGTTTCTTTGTTATGGGGTGGGGCCACAACATTAGTAACATTTAGTCCTTCTTTAAAAAGGATAATCCTCATTTTGAAGTATAAAATTTGATGTTTGTGTGGACATTTTTTTTTAATGTAGCATTGACACAACAGTTTCTTAAGAACCTTCTAAGGTAGGTAGCTGAATAATGAGCAACATTTATTGAGTCCTTCATTAAGTGCCAGCAACTATTTTAAATATTTACACTCTATTAAGTCATATAACTCTCACTATTAATGTAGCATTGACACAATACAGTTTCTTAAGAACCTTGTAAGGTAGGTAGCTGAATAATGAGCAACATTTATTGAGTCCTTCATTAAGTGCCAGCAACTATTTTAAATATTTACACTATATTAAGTCATATAACTCTCACTATAACTTTATTATCTCCATTTTCTAGATGAGAAACAGAGACACGGTAACTTACCCATGAGAGAAAAACAAAACAAACATGCCAGGAAGTGACAGAACCAGGATTCAGAAATAGGCATTTTATTCCTAGATTCCATGGGCTTACTCACTGCAGCCTAGTTTAAGATTTCAGAAATTAGATGTTGATATTTAACTTATAATATGGAGACCTGAGTTGGTAAAATGCTTATTTACCTGACAGTATTAATTTGAAAACAGAGCTACAATTTTAAGCTGTATATAATTATCCAGAATTATAAACCAGCACTCAAGCTACCAGACCATTCTCTCATTTTACGTGATCTTTCTACAGGCAATATGATACCCGGTATCATCGTTGTGTAACATGATAAAAGAAATTGTTGACTATATATAATAGTGGTGACAAGAAGTGACAGATTGAATATGATCTTATGTAGGTTAAGCTTCCCCTTTTTCTAATGCCTCTTCTGATGCTTAGTGATGTCTTGTGGAAAGCTGTTGGTTTTAGTTTTCTATTTCTGTTTTCCAGTGATTTTAGTTAAAGACACATACAATCTTATGGATGTTCACATACACAGAAAAGGTGAATTCACTTGATTAACAGAGTGGTATTTTACTACATGAGGGAAACCAATAGGAAATTTCCATGTTGATCAATACTCCCTTTGCATTTCATAACACATAAAGCAATTTTAATATTTTTAAAAGTTAACTATTACATATACTTAATCCTAGTAAAACATCAATGAGATAGACTATTGCCAATCTCTCCAAGTCTCTGTTCCCTCAAGGTAATTACTAGTAGTTACATAGGTTGTGAAACTAACAAGTGATGGGACCAGGTAGCCCAAGGACTTCTAAATCCTACTTTGGTAGTCTTTGCACAACTACATGTCTTAGCAACTTGCTCACATCTATACCTTTCTTCTGGACATTCAAACACCTGGGCTGTAATACAAACTTTTGGGGCTGTGTCAAGAGTATATTTCTACTGATTTTTAAAGTTAGTGGTTCTCAGATGTTACAATGTATGATAATCATCAGGAAGTAATTATTAAAAATATGTATTCCAGAATTCAATTTCCAGTTGATTCCAATGCAGGATGACCCATGGATATCACATTAAGAAAACCTTAATCTATACTAATGAAAGGGTAATATGCTAATTAGACTGGATAGACTGGATGTCTTCCGGATGTCCTTCCAGACAAAGCCATGGTGGCGGGGGCCAAGGCAGAGGCGATTAGGGATGGTCAGGCCGGCAGGGGAGAGCAGTTAGGGGCATCAGGCAGGCAGGCAGAGGTGGTTAGGGGTGATCAGGCAGGCAGGCAGGTGAGCGGTTAGGAGTCAGCGGTCCCGGATTGCAAGAGGGATGTCCGATTGCCGGTTTAGGATCAG
>NW_005370782.1:391023-427908 GCF_000412655.1 Myotis brandtii
TAGGGGTGATCAGGCAGGCAGGCAGAGGCAGTTAGAGGTGATCAGGCAGGCAGGGGAGCAGTTAGGGGAATCATGCAGGCAGGCAGAGTGGTTAGGGGTGATCAGGCAGGCAGGCAGGTGAGCGGTTAGGAGTCAGCGGTCCCGGATTGCAAGAGGGATGTCCGATTGCCGGTTTAGGATCAGGCCTAAGCTGGCAGTCAGACATCCCCCGAGGGGTCCCGGATTGAAGAGGGTGCAGGTCGGGCCGAGAGACCCCCTCACCCCCATGCACGAATTTTGTGCATTGGGCCTCTAGTAGTTAATAATAGATCCGAAGTGCTGTTTTCCTTTCAATATTTCTGGAGTGATTTCACTTGCTCAATTGGCTTGAGTTACCATCTGTGTACTGATTATCCCAAATCAGGGTCTTTGGGTTAACTGTCTCTTCCTCAAACATAGTCTATTATATACATCTATGCTTTCAGTCATTAATTCACTCACTTGTTCACTGGTTCTTCAATAAATATCTAATTGCCTGGCTCGGCATCTGGGATATAGAAGTGCCAAATCTTATTTGCTCTATATCTTTGTTAAGTGGGTGAGATTAATTTAAAATCTAAAAATTACACAGATATAATTTTGAACTTTGATAACTGCTATAGAAGTAAATACAAAGTGTTAAGAAAGCATATTATAGTTTGGAGGTCAGAGACGACTTCCTTGAGGGAATGAATGACATTTGATCTGAGTTCTGAAGAATGAATACAGTGAACTTAGCTAAGAGGAAGGAAAAGAAGCATTCGAGGCATGGACCAGAGTCCCAAGCAGAACGTGACATGACATATTTGAGAAACTTAAAGCCTGGTGTGGCTGGAGTACATCAAACAAGATAGAGAGCGCTGTGAGACAAATCTGGTGCAATTTTCAGAGACCAGATTTTTCTGAATCTTTTGAATCACTTGGGGATTGTTTCCCCCTCCAAGTAACCATGGAAAGTCATGTACCAAGTAGGACCTCCCTCAGGTAAAGGAGAAAACAAAAGATGCAAAGACAGGAATCCTTTCATTGATAGGGTGACAGTCTGGTTCAATTCAAAGTTATTTCTTGAGCAAAGTATTGTGAGAGACATTGTGGCTTTTAACCAAAGATGATCATTATTCAATTATTCATTTAACAACATTTATTAGCACTTACCTAGATGTATAGTTCTGTTAAGGACCTCACAGTTATAATTAGAAGAGAAGACACAGAAAGATAATTTATAACTAGATGGCTACCACCAATTACTATTTAATTATTAATTATTATTTCATTCATAGCTATAATTATTACTCTTAATAAGCTTAGGAGAGAAAATGGTGCATGGCATTAATAATAATAACTAACATTTATTCAACCCCAGGTACATGACAGAGGTGAGTGCTTTGCATGCCATTTTCAATGGAAGCCTCCACGCACCCTCGAGAGGTGCAGTGCTTGTCTCTGGAGCTCAGGGTCACCCTCCTGAGCTTTCCTCCTGCTGCAGCTGCAGGGGTGGTGGGCCCCAGCATGGGAGCTCAGCCTCCCTTTTCACCGACAGCCTCCCCCTCAACTGGGCACCTTCATTCTTTGAGATTTCTACCTCCTAATCCCCCAAGTTTAGGGGTTCCCCTCAGCAACCTTCAACGAGGGGCACTCATTCAGGGTTGTTAGCTCAAAGCTGCAGCTTCCACCTGCTGGAGGTTCCAGCTGAGTCAACCCCTATTGTCTGCAGCAGCAGCCTCAGCAGTGAGCCCCTCAGTTGGCTTTTTCTCCTCTGTCTTATTCTCCCTGCTCCTCATTCCTGTTTCCAGGGACCACCTCCCCCTAAACCTACTTGCCCTCTTGTCCTGGTCCAGCCTCTACTTTTGGGGGGAGCCCCAAATAAGACCGGAGGTCATGATTACTAATAGTCATTTTAAAGAGATAAATAGTAGAGCCAGAGGCCAGTAAGCTGAAGGTCACTTACCCACCTTGCTCACCTTAAGCAGAACCAGGGTTTGATACCTGCCCCTGTTCTTAATCACTATCCAATCTCTTGTAAACACTATAAAGGTACTAGTGAAAAAGGTCTAACTTGTTGCAACCAGAGTGCTTAGGTTTTAAGAGGCCGTGGACATGATCTCGCAGTGAGGTGAATTGGGTTAGAAATTCTTGTTAGTGATGTAGCAAGCGAGCAAAAACACTTGTGTATGTGTTGAAAAGCATGAAGGCAAACTTGTGTAGCAGGAATGGGGCTTCCACAGGTCTCCTTTCCCCCAGGCTCCACCCACCCCCAGCCTCCTGGCCTGGCAGTGCTGTGTCTTCTGGTTATTAAGTGTCCTGTAGCCACTTGTTCTCCGCTTCATCCTTTCTGCCCTTTCCCACATTGTTTTGTAGAAGGACGCCGACATTTATTGTAATTGATTTTCTGTTAATGAGCTGCATCTCCTGGGGATGTTTGCATTTTTATTCCTTTTCCATTACACAATGACAGATTTTCCTGCTGATAAAGGCATGTTAAGCTTTGGCAGGCAGGTGGGGTATAGTTTTGGGATGGCAGAACTTGTTCAATTATTCTAAAATCACACCGTTTTAGCCACTGAGCACACATAAGGCTAGGCCTGAATAAAAGCATTTTTAACAGTGTGAAATGTCTACATTCTCAGGTGGAATTGAAAGTGCTGATCGAGTTGGAAAGAATCAGAGAATTATTTATGTCCAAATATTTGAGAAGGGATACATGTGCTTGCCTGTGTGGATGTGCATGGAGGCATCATGGCCTAACAGTACAGGCCACTGGGCAAATGGATTTCACTGATTCCTTTTATAGACACTCTAGAAATAAGGATCAAATACAGTAAACCTTTGATCTGGCTGCATAAAAGTAACCGTAATCACAGTCAAGTACATTATTAAGTGTGTTAACATGGCCACATTATTAAAACCAATTATTAAGCAAAACCAGTTTTTGCATATCACTGATGAACTTTGTCATAAATTCTGTTTGCTACAACACTGAATTATTATTACATGGTTGCTTGATTTTTATTGTCTTCTGCTTAGGTAACTTTTGTTCCGCCCACAACTTTAAAAGTGGATTATTAATTAGAAGGATTTTCTTTTCTTATGGAAAAGACTCTATATGAATTAAAGGCTAAGGAAGACTATAGAAAGAGGAAATAGATCTAATTTACAGTTCAGATGATTGTTTTGTGCTGAGTAGTATTAAGTTATGAGTATTCATTTATTATTGTAATTAGATTCTCTTGGTAGCTTTGATTTCTCTGGCATTGTTCAGTGTGAGTATAAATGATTTAGAAAGGGAAGCTGTCTGTGGGAAAGGAAGTCAGTTCCATGTCAAGGTAAATAAAATCAGATTGAAAAGAAAATGCTCCTTTGATTACAAGACCATAAATATGAGGGATGCTTGGACAGGCCCAGAAATTGACTCTTCAAAGAAACTTTGCTATTAAAGGCTGAGGAAGACTATAGAAGGAGGAAATAGATCTAATTTACAGTTCATAATCAGATGATTGTTTTGTGTTGAGTAGTATTAAGTTATGAGTATTCATTTATTATTGTAATTAGATTCTCTTGGTAGCTTTGATTTCTCTGGCATTGTTCAGTGTGAGTATAAATGATTTAGAAAGGGAAGCTGTCTGTGGGAAAGGAAGTCAGTTCCATGTCAAGGTAAATAAAATCAGATTGAAAAGAAAATGCTCCTTTGATTACAAGACCATAAATATGAGGGATGCTTGGACAGGCCCAGAAATTGACTCTTCAAAGAAACTTTGCCCACCCTCTTGGGCTTCCCCATTGCATTGGGGAATGATTCCTCAGGTTTGAAGTGCAAATAACTATTGGAGAGTTGTTTATTTTTCATGATCCTTTTTGCACAAGGGATATTGTGAAAATAGAGACTCACTCTTTTAAAGTGCAATAGCAGAAAACAAAGGAAAACATGTAGATTTCATGTTGCAATTTTTAGACTCATGGTATTTTAGGCTAAAAAGGACCTTTCTAAATTATTTACTATAGGCCAATTCTGTCACTTAACAGTTGAGGAAAGTGAGGGCTTACAGGTGAAATGTTTGTCCAGGATCACACAGTAGTTGTGCTGAAGAACTTACTAGAAACTGGTTCTCCTCATGTAGTCATTTGTAAACTACATGCTGAGTTGCATTAAAAGGATGCTGCTGACAAAATAGCTGTTCTTTAGTAATATCATAGATACAATTAATAATACGACTAATTACCTCAGAGCTTATCACTTAATTTACAGAAAGAAACACAAATGCAAAATACTTAATGCACTTCTACTTACCAATATTAGAATGAAAATCTGAAAATACAAAAATAAAAACAAGTAACTGTTAAAACATTTTTGAATTATGTTAGTTAGTGAATCAGCATTACTTTGGATGTATCTTAATTCCTAATTTTCTCCATTGAGTGATAAGAAAAATGATTATTTTAAAAATTAAATTTATTGGGGTGGCATTGGATAATAAGACCATATAGATTTAAATTACATATTTCTATTATACATGATCTGTGTGATTCTTTAGATCACCTTCTAACTATATCTTATTATCTTGGAATTTGAGAGTGGGAATGGATCTTATAGATTATTGAGTAGAGTTATTCCCAAGCCTGGATGCAGGCCAGCATCACTGGGTGAATGTTACATACAGAGGCTCTGGGATCTCACTACTGAGGGTTCTAATTTGGAGAAGGACCTGGGAATGTGTATTATCAATAGGATTCTCTAAGTTTCTGAATACCAGCTGGGTTGAAGAGCTCCCAAGGCAATCCAATCCCCTTGTTTTGCAAATAAAAGAAGTTAAAATCCAGGTATTACATGCCTGGGTCATTTCTTGTTTTTTAGCACAATTTCATGAACATTCTCCTACTGACCTTGTTGAGTACATGCAGCCTGAATGTCCTTTTACCATTTATTTTTGTGGGCTAGGAAAAGTATCCGACAGGAATGAGCTCTCTGGTAAAACTCTATTGTATACAGAGGACTCTCATTATAGGGTCATTGAATTAGTACAACTCCATTGGTGGGTTGTTGGGGAAGGAGGGAAGGAGAGAGAGAGAGATTTAAATAGTGCCAGTGACTCCTCTTGCCAATTCGTTCAGTGTGCTTTTGCCCCTGAATGGACTTCTCTGGCTTGCTCTCTGACCTTTGTTCCTGCGTCCACTCTCTTTTGCTTCCTTTGGCTTCTGGTCCAGTTTGCAGGAGGTCAGCTGGCAGAAGGGAAAGGAGGTCAGGCAGGGTGTCTCTTCTCACTCCCTACTTCAGTGCTTATAGCTGTCTCTCTGGTTCACAGCTTCTTTCAACCACCATACAGCTCTCACCACGCACTGGGCTCTCCATTTCCTCCCCTTTGTCCTTAAACCCTGGGCACAGTAACCATTTCCCACTATATCCAGTCTCTGGGGACATTACTATTCCTATTTTGTTTTCTTTACCCAATATACCTCTATAATGTGTCCCTTTCTCCAAGACACCCATTTGAATCACTGGCATTGATTTTGTTTTCTGCAGGCAATTAGATTATTTGTTTACCTCAGTAATTCTAAATTCTTGAGTTCCTTTACAGTTGCCAGCATCTCCTTGAACTAAAAAAGATTTATCTTTAAGAATATATGTGAGATTCTACTTTGCATATATTTACTTGATTTGCAATGGACATTACTGTACATTTATCATTTTGAATACATAATTAATGTACAAATTGGTTGACATAAAACTGCACACTATGTACTCTATGAGCTATTTAAGATGTTTTTAAAGGTAACTTTGACTGCATAGGTTTTCCTTTTTAGACACAACTTCAGAACTTCCTTTTATGGTTAAGTGCAGTTTCTCTGTGCATATCATAAGATATATTAAAGATGGAGGGAGAATATAGAATGAAAGTATCAGAGTAAAAGAAATTCAATTTGTCTTTCCCATGACCTGCAATTTACTTTGTCCCAGAAGTTTGAAACCAAACCCTTCAAAACGTCCCCCAGAAGAGTATAAATTGCTGCAACCACTTTCAAAAACAATTTGGCAATACCTACCAAAGTTTTACATAGGCATATTCTTTCTCCCATTATTTTTTCTTTTATGAATGATGCTTAAGATATACATGTAAGTCCGTTCATCTCAGCACTTTCAGATGAAACACAGTGTGCACTTCAACAGCCCTAAAAATGTCATGTTTCCAATGGATTGCTTTGTTGTTATTAAAAAAAATTAGAGCTATATAAATGCTTAAAATATAAGTTGAAAAAATCCAAGATGCAGAACAGCATGTGAGAGGTGACCCTATTTGTGAGACAGATCCCTATGTTTTCCTTTCCTTTTTTAAGAATCATAAGCACATATCATTTGTATAATTTAGAAACTGTAATGCCCAGTGATGGTAGTGAGAACTTAGAAGCCCCCAGCAAACACTTACTGCCGATAAATCAACTGGCCTCATAGGAACTCACTGTCTCCAGTTGAGAGACACGTCTGTATGGAATCTCCCTTCCAGTTTCCCTGCCCTCATTGCAACTGCGTTCAACCTAAAGCCTATTTTATGGCTGGATGCACGCACCTCTGTCACTAGGGAGGTGGCTCCAGCTCTGACTTTATTTACTGGGAAATGCCTGTGTGCACCATCACTCAGAGGGGAATGTGGAAGCTGTTTTCTGCAGGTGATGAGAAGGTTTTCATCATCCAAGATGTCAGTGACATAAATGAGAATGAATGAGAGAGCACGATGCCAGGAAACAGAGAGAGAATCCAGAACACGACTCCAAAAGCCCGAGGACTCGCAGAGGGTTTACATATTTAGACAAAGTCTTTAGCTGCCAGAAAATAGACAGAAAAGATGCAGATGTGGTCATAAATCCCTCTGTCTTAAAAAGCAGTTCCGGTAGTAACACTTCAACAATTTTGTAGGCTGGCCTTCCGGGACTTGAGGTTACAAAGAATGACTATCCTGCTAGGGGCTTGTAAGCCAAGGGGAGAGAGCTTTGCCACCATAGCACAGCCCCTTTCCTTTGCAGGGACTCTACATAGCTTCGGTCTTGTATTCATTCCCATAGAAACTTGGAATTCCAGGATTTGATAAGCTAGTCAAAGGTTATTACTGATAAAAGCTTGAAAGCATTCCCAGAACCCCAATATGTTAGAACTGAAGAGGCCTCAATGTGATGAGGTGGGGCTGCTCGCTGCTGGTGCTGGTGGCCAGAGGCCAGGCTTGCTGCCCATCATCCCACAGCGCACAGGACGGCCCCCGACAAAGAACGCTCCAGCTCAGGTGGAGGAATCTTGATCTGATCCAAGTCCTTCACCTTATCCAGAGAGAGGGGAGCTTATGAATTTCCTAAAGGCACTAAGAAATATCTCCCATCCAGCACATTCAAAAACACTTCTTTTTTAGTTTTTTTTTAGATGCTTCTTTGGGATCACATTTCAGTGTGCCAGTAATAACCTGTTTAGGCATAATAAATCCACTCTTCGCTGCAGTTCCCCATATATAAAGAGAGGAGCAGGATGGAGCCCCAGTAATTTCTGCCTTGGTCTGCGCCTGTCCAGGCAACTGTCGCCAGGCTTCTGCATCCCTGCACTACATCCCTCCTTCCCAGCCAAGATGCCATGAAATTCTCTTCCCCCTCTTCTCCCCACCTCCCTAATCTGGCCTTCCTCTTAGGGAGTTGTGGCAGTTTGCTTCATTGTAACCTAATCGGAGGTGGTGAAAGATCAGAACTGAATGGATAATTTACCCACTTCTTTTATCTCTGAATTTCTCTGACTGTTTGAACTTGGAAAATCGCCAGTGTCTCGGTTGAGAGGCTCCTGGATACAGCAAGGAGAATCACTAAGCTAATAAACTTTCCGCCCTTACTTCACTTCATTACCAGAAGCAGGTCGCTCTGCCCACATGAAGGGCAGAACTGCCCAGGAACTGAGCCCGGTGGAAAACTGAATTGGATTTATTTTGTATTGTTTGGGCTACCGGAGGGTTTAGCATTAAGAGGAGACCTATCCTGTGTACTCTCTGTGCTTTCCAATGAAAACAGTGTTCCTAAGCCTGGAAGGCTCCTGAAAGAGAAATGGCTGCCTCAAGCTTAACATCACTGCTTCCAGCTATGGTATTTTGAGTACTAGCTATCCTTTTAAGCCAGTGGTTCTCAACCTTCCTAATGCCGAGACCCTTTAATACAGTTCCTCATGTTGTGGTGACCCCCAACCATAAAATTATTTTCGTTGCTACTTCATAACTGTAATTTTGCTACTGTTATGAATCGTAATGTAAATATCTGATATGCAGGATGTATTTTCATTGTTACAAATTGAACATAATTAAAGCATAGTGATTAATCACAAAAACAATATGTAATTATATATGTGTTTTCCGATGGTCTTAGGCGACCCCTGTGAAAGGGTGACCCACAGGTTAAGAACCGCTGTTTTAAGCCTTCACATAATATTGCAGGCTTGCCCTTCAATAGTAGTTGTTCTTTTTGGCACCGCGGTGTAGTGGTTCAACGTAAGTGCCTTATAGTCAGAAAGACCTAGGTGTTCCACTTCGAGTTTGTTCAGAATGTGCCCTGGAGAGATTGTTTAAACTCCCTATTCACTGCCTTCTTCAGCTAAAAAATGGGGTAGTAATGATAATTTCCTCATTGGATCATTGTGCAGAAATAAAACTATATCTATTATGCGTAGCATAACGCTTGTCATTGGGTAAGTAATCAGAGAATGTCAATAATCTGTTCGCTATTGTAGCATCTATTGATTATGGCAAAGAGCAACTTTGCATTCATTTATACATTTAAATGAGTTTATAATTAATTAATTACATGAGCATCTTTATACATTTCAAAAATGGTAGCAGATACCTATTTGACAGTGTAACTACTAACCTGACTTCTAATACTAGAGATTAGGTTAACCTGTGTTTGGATGTAGTGTTCATTTTAAAAAAATTGTCCAGTTTATATCATTTTTTCCCATGAATTCTTTTATAACTATTCTAATGCTATTTACTTAGTAGTTAGAGACAGGATGGTTAGGTTTATTATTACTCGTAAAAATATTTTGAGAGTGTACATTCAGCATTTTGGTTAACTTATTTTTATGTCCTATTGCTTGTATTTTCTGAATCAAACTCATATGTGCTTATTATATGAAATTTTATGAGTACAAATGAATATGTATCATTTTACCAAAAAGGAGGAAGTATAAAATTAACCCTTTTTTTGGTGTCTTTAAGAACATCTTTTGAGCAAAAAAAAAAAAAGTTATTTACATGTGCAAATAGTTTTAAAATTAATATTTAATATTATCCTTACCAATTGTTTCTGTTTTGTTATTCATCATCCAAGTATATTTTTTCCATTGATTTTTAGAGAGAGTGGGAAGGAAAGAGGGAGAGGAAGAGGGAGGGAGGGGAGGAGAGAGGAAACATTAATATGTCTGATTAGTTGCCTCCTCCATGCACCCTGACTAGGGTGGGGATTGAACCTACAACCCAGGTACATGCCCTTGGCCAGGAATCGAACCCACAGCTCTAACCACTTAGAACATTGGCCAAGGCTATCATTATGAATTTTTAAGAGACATAGCTTTCCTTATGCTTTTAAGTTCAGCTTAAAAGTATATCTTTTTTAAAATATATATTTTATTGATTTTTCACAGAGAGGAAGGGAGAGGGATAGTCAGAAAAATCGATGAGAGAGAAACATCGATCAGCTGCTTCCTGCACACCTCCTACTGGGGATGTGCCCGCAACCAAGATACATGCCCTTGACCGGAATTGAACCTGGGACCTTTCAGTCCACAAGCTGGCACTCTATCCACTGAGCCAAACCAGTTAGGGCTCAGCTTGTATATCTTATTGTACGTATAGATGTAGTAAATTTTAGCAATAACTTGTTAAAATCAAGGATGCTTTAATTAATGTCATTTGTCATTTATAAGTTATGTTAGCTAAACAATTTTAAACTATACAAACTACACTTAAAGATTTAAATAATTGATTTCCCTTTTGAGCACTGTAATACAAAACCTTCCCAAGTGAATAATTCTTTAAGATATAATAAATTAAACTTATATAAAGTTCTCATAAACATCTCAACACTGTTTAGAAACTTAACTAAATTCTCTTTGAATAACTAAGATCACCATTCCAAAATCAATTATATTTAAATTTAGAATCCTGAGGCTTATAAGTTAGCTCCACAATCTTAAATATTTCTAATACATTAACTAGTAAAGGTAGACAGATGGACTCTATTTTTACAGAAACTAGTTTTCTAAACTTAACCCAATATTTTAATTATGGGTTTGATTTATCATCTCTGTACTAAAACCTAAACATTCCTGTTTAAAGCCAGTTGAGGCTACAAATCAATGAGCAATTCTGGGCCGAGATGCAGTATTTGATTCCCCCTGGGTCACTTACCTACAAATTGACCTGCTTTTTATAGTTGCTATAACAACAGGGACTCTGTGTCCTATGGAAGACATTGTCATTGTTACGTGAGGTTTCTGTCAGCTCCCATTGAGATTGATTGTAATTCCCTTCATGGCTTGCTTAGGTTTTACACTTATTTGATTCTCTTAATACATTTTAATGTTTTCCCATGTGGTTCAAAACACACTTTTTTTCTATGCCATCTGATATTTCACACACATATGGAATACATTTGAAATCTCATTTAACTTTATTGTCTGATTTGTGTTGTTGAAATTCTGTATTCTTTTCATATGGTTGCAACTGGCAGAGCCGCAATGAGATAGAATGGCATGGAACTGGATATTGTGTGTCCCTCTGGTCTTTGACTCCACAGACATAACACTGAAGCCAAGCTAATGACAGTGAGAACAATCACCACCACCCAGAACCCCTCCACACAGACGTGGATACTGTTGACTTTGAGCATACTGACTTCCAGTATTCCTAAGGTTAAAGCGTTCCTCTGGTTCACCAGAGCACTCATGCCTCAGGTACATATGTGAGTGCAACTAGTTTATTTTAAAGGTGATGCCGGGTTAACACTGTGTCAGAGAGCAGAAATGTCACAGATAGGAAGAAAGCTGATAAAGGGTGTGTTATTACTGTGGTCAAGTGGGCCCAAACCCACTAAATAACTTTCGGACCTCACTCCCTAAGGTATGGTCTGTGAATTCTGCTGGCATTGGTATTACCTGGGAGTTTGTTAAAATGAGAATCTAAGGCAGTGATGGCGAACCTATGACACGCGTGTCAGAGGTGACACGCGAACTCATTTTTTTGGTTGATTTTTCTTTGTTAAATGGCATTTAAATATATAAAATAAATATCAAAAATATAAGTCTTTGTTTTACTATGGTTGCAAATATCAAAAAATTTCTATATGTGACACGGCACCAGAGTTAAGTTAGGGTTTTTCAAAATGCTGACACACCGAGCTCTAAAGGTTCGCCATCACTAATCTAAGGCCTCACCTGAGACCTACTGAATTAGAATCTGCATTTTAGCAAGGACTCCCAGTGATTCTTATGTCCTGATTGATGTTTGAGAAATACTGCTCTAGGAGTTATCCTACCCAAGGGCAGGGGCTCTGAAGGTATTTACCCATCAACTCCTTGCCTGTTATTGGTAGAGTCCTGATTTCAGAGCCATTAATTTCCAAGTTGCCTGCCATACTGACTGAGCATGTTCCATGGCCTGAAAATAGGAGCCTGCAGGAACCGAGTCATAGATGTTTGCAGTAAACTGTCTCCAGGTGTGTAGAGGTGCACACCCAGATTGTGAGTAGGGTACCAACAGCATCTGCTACTGCACTTCCTCTCTAGCCTATTCTTTCAGCCTGAAATGCTCTCCCCCCCCAGGTGTTCACATGGCTGCATGCTCCCCCTCCTCTAAATCTGCTCAATGAGGCTTTCCTTTATTTAACTTTGCAATCTGCAGGCATCAACCCAGATTTCCAAATTCTCATCCTGCTCTTCCCTTTCTTTTTTCCAGTTGTACCTATCCTTCTCATTCGCTGTATAATCCATTTACTTACTATGCTAATTGTTTTCCTGTTCCTCTAAAAAGTTCGCTCCATTAGAGTAGAAAACTGTTTTGTGTACTTATCTGAATAAATTTCTGTACTTTTAAATATAAATAAGGTAGTAGTATACATAAAATTTTGTATCTTGCATTTTGCTTATCATTGTATAATCAATATTTTCCATACCATGAAAATTCCTAATCAGTGTCATTCTTATTAACTCTCAAATATTCCATTGTCCTTATAAATTATAATTATTCTAAACATTCTTGAAAGTTTTGGCATTTAGATTCTATTTGTGTGTGTGTCTGTGTGTGTGATTATAAATAATGCTGTCATGAACTTCTTTGTGTTTAATTGTATTTCCTTTTCAATATTTTTTCTTTAGAATGGATTTCTGGAAGTCAAAATATAGAGACAAAGGCTAAAAATTACTGTCAAGACTCTTGATAGATACATATGAAATTGTTTTCCAGAAATTTTGTTCCCAAATATTTCTAACCAGCAATGAATAAATATGCCTGACTCACCATACCCTTTTTGTTGACCTGAGGCAGCATAGCATAGTGGTTAGGAGCAAGTCTGGTAAACTGGCTTGGATTGAATTCCAGTTCTCTAACTTAGGAGTTGTGTGACTTTGGACAAGTTATTTCACTTACTTGTGCCTCACTTCCTTCATCTGTTAAATGGGAATGGTGAAAATAATACTGCTTACCTAATGAAACTGTTGTGTAGATTAAATTATTTAATATATTTAAAGCACTTAGATGAGTAACTGGTACATTCTAAACTCTATGTGGCTAAAAGCTATTATTATATTGAGTCCTTTTTAAATTGACAAGTGAAAAAGTAGTACATTGCTTTTGCCTTATTTGCATTTTGAAGTTTCATCTTAAAGTTGAGCTCTTCTCTTTATATTTGGTGTTCATATTTTCTCTTTTGAGAATTTTATGTTCTATTGATTTTTTAATTGATTTGTATAGTAAGGATATTAATCTTTTATATTTGGGGCAAATATTTTTTATAAATTCCTATTAATTGTTGATACCCATAAGTTGTATGTGTCATATGGTAACATATTAATATTTTCCTTTATAAAATCTTTATTTTTTAAGTTTAGGAGATTTTTCTCATTCAGAAATCAGAGAGATATTTACCTGTACTTTAGATTTATTTTTATTGTTATTGGATTATTTTTTGCTTATTTTATCTCCCTAAAATGCATTTTAGTGTATTTTAGAAGCTAAGTTCTAATTTGGCTTTTATTTTCAAGTTAGCCTACTGTTTCTGAGGATCTTTAAATAAAAGCAGAGGGGAAATTGGGCGAATTCTCTAATTCAAGCATAGGAAATCTATTTTTTAACATGTTGCAATTACTCCAGGGTGCTCCTCAGAGCTACAGTGTGAAATACCCATGGTATTTTTAACTGGCAGAGGGATTAACTCTCTCATAGCTGAGAGTTTTAACTTGAGGGTAGGTTCTGGGAGAGGCTATGGAATAAGAATTCTCATATGCACACAAAAGGTCTGGCTTCATATGAATCATTTGACGTCATCTGTTGAAAGGCTGTCGCTGGGCACCACTCCGGGTAATGGAACATTTCTGTCATTCATCCTTATTGAATCTTGTCTGTCCTGGAGTATAGTGCTGTCAGTGGTGAAGAGAGTATTTGGTAAGATTTATGGAGACTATAATGTTTCAAAACCTGGTTTTGTACTTTTCAATTTAGTATTATAGAGTTGGCATTATAAGAAATCACAACACTACAGAGTCAGGTGTTAGAGCTCTAGATACAAAAAATTGTTAGAATTTTTTTTAAAAAATTATGTTTGATATAGTCAAATAAAAACACATTGGAACATTGGAACTTACCATTAAAAATGCAAGTGAACTTATTGAAAATGCAAGTGTGGAGATGTAAACTTAACTATGATTTTGCTACCAGTAATATCTGAGTATGCCTGTTTTGTCAGAGCCTTATCAACAATGTGTTGTCAAAGTTATATTTTTGCCAATCAATAGGTATATGACATTTTAATGTAAGTTTGATTTGCATTTCTCTTATTTTGAATGAAATGAAGCATCTTTTTACATATTTAAAAATTACGTGTGAATCTGTTTTTGTAAACTGCCCAGTCATACTTTTTGGTCCATTTTTATAATAGTTGTTTTTCTTTAACTTTAATAGTATTTTTTTTAATCCTCACCTGAGGATATTTTTCAATTGATTTTTAGAGAGAGTGAAAGAGAGAGTGAAAGACAGAAATTGATGTGAGAAAAGCACATCGATTGGTGGCCTCTTGCACACACCCTGGCCAAGGCCCAAGCTGGGGAGGAGCCTGCAATGGAGGTATGTGCCCTTGACCGGAATCAAACCTGGGACCCTTTCGTCTGCAGGCCTTCCCTCTATCCCCTGAGCCAAACTCGCTAGGGCACTTTCACTTTAATAGTATTTTTTATACTAGAGAATCAGTGCACAAAATTCAGGCACAGGTACGTCCCTAGTGGCTGCTGGCTGTCAGCTGTCAATCGGGGCCTCCCTTAGTTCTGCACTGCCCCCTTGTGGTCAGCGCATGTCATAGTGAGTGATCAAACTCCTGGTCGGTCGAACTCCCAAGGGGACACCTATATATATAGACTAGAGGCCAGAGCCTTACCAACAGTGTGTTTCAAATTTATATTTTTGTCAATCAATAGGTATAAGACATTTTAATGTAAGTTTAATTTCCACATTTTTGCACTGAGAGGGGTAGGGGTCCCCTTAGCTGGGCCTGCATTCTCTCGCAGTCTGGGACCCCTCGGGCGATGTCCGACTGCCAGCGGGGAGTGGGCCTAAGCTGACAGTCAGACATCCCCCAAGGGGTCCTTAGCACATCCTCAGAAGCGGGAGAGGTTCCCACCACCACTGCTGTGCTCTCCAGCTGTGAGTCCAGCTTCTGGCTGAGCGGTGCTCCCCCTGTGGGAGCACACTGACCATCAGGGAGCAGCTCCTGCATTGAATGTCTGCCCCCTGGTGGTCAATGTGCATCATAATGACTGGTCATTCTGCCGTTCAGTCATTTTGCATATTAGCCTTTTATTATATTGGAGTGTTATTCCTTTACTTGTGATGTATGTTGCAAATATTTTTTCCTAGTTTTAATTTTTCTTTAGTTTTTCCTATTATGACTTTTACCATGTCAAAATTTCATACTATATAATCACACTTATCAAATTTTTATTGTATCTGTATTTTAGTCATAGTTGGAAAGGTGTTTTTGCTTTTTTTCTATACCAAGGTTTTAAAGGAATGAACCCATATTTTCTTTTAGTAGTTTTATGATTTCATATATATCCAGATCCATTTGGAGTTTATTCTGGTGTATGGTACAATAAATGAATTTGACTCATCATTTTTCAAATCACTATTCAGTGTCCCAGCATTGATTATTTAAAGTATGTATTTTTTTTACCTAGCAGATTAAGTTGACATCTTTATAATATACTATACTAAATTTTTATGTGTATTTGGGCTTTTATCTGTGGAGTTTCTATTTTTTACCACTGCTTCATCTCTCTTTCATGTGCTATATCATAATATTTCCATTATAGAGGTTTCGTAAAATATTTCACAATCTGGAAAGGCCTGCTGCTGACCTGAGAGGTGGTTTTCTTTTTCTGGCTTTCTATCTATTTCTAAGTTGTTTGTTTATATGAACTTTAAATTCAGTTTGTTAACCTCAGAAATTTTTATTGGTATTTTCACAGAGATTGATATATATATATATGATAAATGACATGTTTATGGTATTGAGAAGTACTATCCAAGAAGAAGGGATGCCTTTTTATTTGTTGAGCTTTATCTTACATTTTCATATTTAACTCTTTGTGTGCTAAAGTTTATTTTATGAGTTATTTTCCTTCTTGAACTTTAGGGGTTGTACTTTACCATCCATAACACCTCAGCCTCCTTTTTCCTTTTGGTTTGATTTCACCTACCATCTAGGATAATGTCTCCTATAATGGTTTATTTGATTTTATAGTTATACAATGTTAGAAATAGAATTCTCAGTGAAATAGTTACTGTCTAAATAAAAGGGTATAAAGAGGAAATTTAGAAATCCAAGTGACTCAAACTCTTTCATCTTTAACTTGAACTGTGTCCTAGGAATTTTGGACTGATTAGTATGTAAACACAAATATAAATCCCACAAGTTCAAGCATTATATATATTTTTAAATCCTCACCCAAGGATGTGTGTGTGTGTGTGTGTGTGTGTGTGTGTGTGTGTGTGTGTGTTTATTTGAGAGAGAGAGAAAGAGAAACATTGATGTGAGAGAGAAACATCCAACGATTGCCCCCCATAAACTCCCTGACCTGCTATTGAACCACAACCTAGGCATATGCCCTGACTGGGAATAAAACCTGAAACTTTTTGGTGCACATAACATCACTCCAACCAACTGAGCCACCCAACCAGAGCGAGCATAATAATTTTTATAACTCTCTCTGGGACACATGCTTCCCTACCCACCTGTGATTTTACAGCTCCCTTCTCAGGGTCTCCACTTACCCTATAGACACTGCCATCAAGTACACATGCATTCCTTTGCTCTTGTCAATCTCTCCCTCTTAGACTGTAAGGTCCTGGAAGGCAATGACAATTCTTTATGGGTCTTTGCATTTTCCCATCACAATGCTCGTCTTAGGGTTGGGCCCTGTTAAATATTCATTGTATGATTTGGTGCAAACAGAATTTTGTGAACAGAGTTAAATGTTACAAATCAAGGACATTGTACTTTAAGAGTTCTAATACTTTTGCAGAATCCAGAAACTAGGCTTCTTAAACTGAATGTTCAGTATCCACTTATATTTTATAATCTAAATATGGATGTGTGATCCAAATTTGATAGACTTTCTTCACTCTTTAATAACTTTCCATTTTCCCTGCCAGTTCTAAAATGTACTAAGTCAAATATTTTCTATCATAAAATCATATCACAATATCAATTATTTGTCTCAAATATGTATTTTTCTTCTACACCCTGCCATCTAGATGAGAGTCCAAATAAAATTTTCACCAAGATTTTTTTGATTTGTTTTTTATTTCATCTCATTGGCTTTTGATGAAATCTAGGCATAAACTCATTTGGCTTTTGCAGAGTTAATTTTTCTTTTTCTTTAATGATCATGATGTGTGCTGCCCAATGAATTGGACCAACTACTGCACTATCTAAACCCACTGTGGTCTTCACTGTTCGATCAAGGTTGCTAGATTGGTTTATTTACTTCCTTGTTTCATAGTTATAGTCCACAGATAAACAGACATCACTCTAGAGCAGCGGTTCTCAACCTGTGGGTCACGGCCCCTGAAAATACATCCTGCATATCAGATATTTACATTATGATTCATAATAGTAGCAAAATTACAGTTATGAAGTAGCAATGGAAATAATTTTATGGTTGGGGGTCACCACAACATGAGGAACTGTATTAAAGGGTCACGGCATTAGGAAGGTTGACCTTGGTTATACCACATGTCCCAGTACTGGAATCACTCTGTCTACAAAGGCAAATTGATTTGATTAAATTCATTAAAATGCAATTCCATATAGTTAATTTGTTATAACAAAATACTCACACCTTACTTTTAAATTGGTTTAAATAACATATTGGTGGTATGTGAACAAGATACACATGGAAAAATTATGTTTCTATATATTTGGATTTTTTTTTTAACACCAAATTAACTGCTTAGGAATTGGTCTTTGCCAACTTTATTCTGTCTTCTTTTCTGGAATTTTTCTAGTAAAGTTATACCAATCTAACAACTCAATTATTCTTTGGAAAGTATTCACCTTGAGGGAAATATATTTCTTGAGAATCATTTTCATGTTCTTGTTTTGATCTGGATTGCTACAAAACACACAAGTAAGTACTCCTGTATTGACAAAGATTTTATTTGGTACTTCAGGCTGATCAACTGAGGGATTTTAGTCTGTAACCATGTCTAGACAAAATGCAAATTCGGGTATTTGATTTTTTTCCTTTTTTACTGTCAGTATGCATTTGGAAAATGTTGAGCATACTTCTCAACAGTTGATTGTTTTATAGAACTAATTTTCAAGGCTTTTAAGACATCTTGGCATAGGTGCTGTTTTATTTTTCAGGATAAATTTATTCCTACATGCATTTTCTAAGAAAATGTTGATAGAGTCAATCAAATAACAGGATAAAACAGAATTAAAGTGATACTAATATAAACTAAAAGGTCATGAAATGGAAATAAATGTTTTGCTTCCAATTGGTATGATCTATAACTCATACCAAGAAACTTGAGGACAACCTAATGATAGAAGAGGAAATTCCAGAATGACTGTAGGAGAGCTGTGGTGCTCTCTCCACCTCCACCGGACACCCCACATTCGCTTCTGTGAATCTCAATCATTTCTCTGGCTGTAGGAGCATGCATGGCCCAACTGAGGACAAGCCAGAAATGCCAGTGAGTTCACATCTTGGGCGCATCCCTCAACTAGTGCCTGGAGCAGGAGTGGGGAACATCCAGCCCGTGAGCCATAGCATTGGTTCTGGCTCTGCCAAGGCAACTGCAGGTGGGACTTGAAATTTACTAAATCTAGGAGCTCTTTTCACAGCAACATAATTTTTAAGTTGCTAATTTTTATGACCTGAGAATGATGTTATAAATATCCAATGGCCCTTGGCAGAAAAAAGGTTCCCCTACCCTGGACTAGAGGCAGTTGGTAGATACACCTCCCAACTTCCTTGCACTTACTGGAGGCAACTCTGAGTTGTGTTCTATACCATTTTCTAGATTTCACAACAGGAATGAAACCCAGTACCCCATGGGGCTAACTTTTCTGTAGTAACTTCCTCCCTTCTTTCTTTTCTCACTTTCCTACTCCTCTGTCATGGCTTTCTAGAATTGCCTCCCAACTAAACTACTTCACGGTCTGATTCTGAGAGCATCCAATTTGAGATGGTGACCAACGACTGTGCTCTCTCAGAATCCAGTTTGCTGGAAGAAAAATAGTACTCTACTAAGTAGACGTTGATTGTACAAACAGAAGAAACACTTTATTTTTGCTCTAGGAAGCTTGCCTGCTTTTTGACCTGGACTAGATCATTGTGTGTGTGTGTGTGTGTGTGTGTTTGTTTTTTGTTTTACTAATTGGACCACTGCCTAATTTCCCTTAATACCAGATACCAGATCTCTCTCTGGTAAAGTTGGGTTGGATCAAAAAGACAAAAATGTACAAGTCCAGATCTTGGAGTTTAGCCTCTCTTGTTAGCAAAAGAGGTACAATAAGTTTCTTAGGCATGTATAGGTGGGAAAGAATCAAGAGCAAGAGAGTGAAGAAAAGAGTGTGTGAGTGCCCCAACATGGAGATAAGAGAATGTAGGGGAGAAGAATCTCATTCCACAAAAGCTTTTCACGCATGATGGCCTTGCTTAGTGTAAATACAACATGAATAAGGTTCTAGAATGCCTTAGATGCCAGAAGAACCAAGGAGAAAGGAAGGGGAAAGGAGTGGGAAGTAAATGAGGCAGATACCTTCTCACCCTTTGCTCTTACCACAGGTATGTCAGTTCAGTCAGGATCATGGATGTTTATAAATTTAAAATTACATCTCAGAATTTAGGCTGTTGGTATTATACATCAGTAACTTGATTCTTAGGTCAGGATGGGCAATGAATCAAGATTACTACACATGTATTTTAACAGTTCCCATTCTCTGTTACTCTCCTAACAACTTAGAGGTCACCGTTTCCTAAGATGATGATCCCAGCACCACGTTCTAAATTGATATGTTATTCACTACTTGCTCCAAACTCCCTCAACTTCATTTTCCTTCCCCTGAATTATCTGTGGTGAATACCAATAGCATTTTTCTGCACAGGCACACTCATTTGTGCGGCTCAATTGAAACGTAGCATTTCTTTCACACACTGAATACAAAGAGTGGTCACTTTTTAAAGGGCAAGCTATTCTCATAGCGTTGACTGGGTACCTGGAATTTACTCAATCTCCAGGGAAAACAAAATGCCACCATTACCAAACACATCATGCTCTTTTTCATCTCGATGTTGTTGAGTATACGCTCCCTCCTTATGGAATGTTCTTTTTCTTCCATATGTTTCATTGAAAAGGCAGTGATTCTTAATATGTTGTCCTGGGCCCTAACTGGTTTGGCTGAGTGGATAGAGCGTTGGCCTGCGGACTCAAGGGTCCCAGGTTCGATTCTGGTCAAGGGCATGTACCTTGGTTGCGGGCACATCCCCAGTGGGGAGTGTGCAGGAGGCAGCTGATCGATGTTTCTCTCTCTCTCATAGATGTTTCTAACTCTCTATCCCCCTCCCTTTCTCTCTGTGAAAAACCAATAAAATATATATTTTAAATATGTTGTCCTGGGACCAGCAGCATCAGCATCACCATAGAAATGTATAATTTGGCTCCACCTAAACATACTGAATTAGGAACTTTGGAGGTAAGCCCTTCAGGTGATTTTGATCAACCATACATTTTGAGAACTTCTTGTCTAATGATAGGCAGCTGCAAATATTGGGAACTAAGATAAGTAGGCCCTGCTGTAGTGTGTGTAAGGCTAGACATCCCAGTTTTTCTACCCCCACTCTTTCACTGAGAGACAAGATCGTCATTAGGAAGCTCATTGGTCTTGAATCAGGAAGTTGGTGAGAGGGAAGAAAAGGGCTCTCTCATTCCTATCAGGGGTAGGCTGGGAATTGGTGTGGGGATGGATTAAGAAAAAAAAACTGTGGTTTGGGGTTTTGGCTTTTCTCCTTTCTATTCCAAAACATCTCCTGCACACAGACTAAAATGTCATCAATTAGAGTTAATAAAATATTCCTGAGTAGGTTAAAGAGTATATGGGGAGATGATTAGTCATAAACTTAAGGTGAATTACTTTAATTAGCTCTCATTCTAACCTGGCTGAAATGTCTAAAAGAAAATGAGAGTTTTGATTTAGGGAAAGAGAAATTCCAAAGCAAGACATACATGAGTAGAGCAAGGCTTCCAGGGGGAATGGAGAGAGGGTAATGGGGAAGGAGTCAGGCATTAGAGGCCTTAGTGAGCTAGCACAGGGCACCAAGGTATGAGGCAGGTACTGAAGGTATATGCTAAAGGAAAGTCCCACTTAGCATTGCCAATATATTCTTGGAAACTGTGACTTTAAGCAAAATTACTGACATATAATGCAACTAGTTTTACCACAGGTTAATTGATATAAACAAGGGTTAAGTTCCTATGGCATATTTCTGGTCACAAGAACATCACCAAACTTCTAAATAAAGACCTCAAACACCTCTAATTTTTTTTTGGGGGGGGGGGAATGAGTCATATATACATTTTTTAAAAGATTATTGAAAATAAGTAAGACCCTTATTTTCCAAATGAGTCATATATACATTTTAAAAAGATTATTGAAAATAAGTAAGACCCTTATTTTCCAATCCACTTATTTCAGTTCAGGGTCATAGATGCCAGAGACTCTCTTGGCAACTCAGGGCATGAGGTGGGACCCAACCCTTGAAAGGACACCCCCTTCTACCCAAGGGCACACTCACTCACACCCACACTCACCCAGACTGAGACAGTTCAGACTTAGCAGTTAACTAAAGGTGCACAACTCTGGGAAGTGGGAGAAAACCCACATAGATGTGGGGAGAACAAGCAAAGTCCAGGCAGACAGTGGCCCTAAGCCAGGAATTGATTCTTTTAAATATATTTTTTATTGATTTTTTACAGAGAGAAAGGGAGAGGGATAGATAGAGAGTTAAAACATCGATGAGAGAGAAACATCGATCAGCTGCCTCCTGCACACCCCGCACTGGGGATGTGCCCGCAACCAAGGTACATGCCCTTGACCAGAAACGAACCTGGGATCCTTCAGTCTGCAGGCCAACGCTCTATCCACTGAGCCAAACCGGTTAGGGCCAGGAATTGATTTTTATATTTTCTCATCAGTGTTATAAGGAAACGACAAACAAAATGAATAGCAAATGACCTGCTGTACTGGTCCTCACTTTTATTTTATACTAGTGGCCCTGCGCATGAATCTGTGCATGAGTAGCTCACTGCCGTCTGCCTCAGCTGGCCGCCCTGCCCACCGCCGCTCATAGCTCACTGCCCCGCCCTTCTGTAGCTCTCCACTGCTTGTAGATGGCTGTCCCACCCTCCTGCTGTTTGGTCATTACATGACGGCATCCCAACCAGTTTGCATATTACCCTATTATACGTATAGATTCTTCTTAAAAGCCATCAGTTCTCAGTTGGTATATCTCTATCTTGTTGTTGCTTTTAGCATTCCTACTTACATCCCTGTCACTTTGTTTTTATTTTCCTGGATTCAAAAGATAGAGAAGTATGAAAGCAAAGTAGTATTTTTCTGGCAGTGGCATGGAGGAAAAATTTTAAAGGGAATTCTCTGATAAATAAATTCAAGGTACTTGGTAAATACTATGAGAAGAACTTTCTCTTTAAAAAATGACCACTCTTTGTATTCAATGTGTGAAAGAAATGTTATCTTTCCATTGAGCTCTACAAATGTGTGTGTGTGTATGCACTTGTGTGTGTGTGTGTGTGTGTGTGTGTGCAGAAAAGTGCTAATGGTATCCACCACAGGTAATTCAGGGGATACCAAGTGGGAGACACAAGAGCTGCCCTGGAGCAGCTGTCATTGAGGATGAGGGAAAAGGACAGTGGATAAATAACTCCATTGCAACCTAGAAATAAAGGGCAATAGGAGTTTCATGGAGAGAACAATTACCATTTGTTGCTACCCATGAATTTCTGAAAACTTACCCTTTGCCAGGTACAAAAGGAGCCAGATGGAGGCTTGCTTGCCTTTATCTGTATCCTCCCTGCCTCAGTTTCATCTCCTTCCTTTAGATTCTTAAGGTATACAAGTTTTTGTGTCTAATTTTTGTTGAAATTGCTCTCACAAAAGATGCAGAGTCTACAAAGGTAAGACTAAGGGAATTATTTAGAGATACTCCCTTAAAGTCACAGGGCTGTATTGTGTGACACAGAGATCCAGGGCTCCATGAGCTATCCATGATTTTATTCCTGTTATCATTTCTGCCTGTGAGCTGATCTACTGGTACTACATAAATGTGGTCAGTTTGTTGCTAAAAGCACATTATTAAAAATGATCACATCGTTGAAGTTTGAAAAAATAATTTACTTAAGAGAAGAGGAGGCTGGCAGATCAATGCCTAAAAATCTGTGCTCCCCTTAGGATCAACAGAGAAAGACTTTGTATTGAGCCTGAACTGCTTCATTCAATATGCAGATGAGAGCAGTGAAACAAATGCAATGTGACTGATTTCCCAAGAGATGATGCTAACATGAACTATAAGCTTATTCAGAAGAGTTAAATGGAAATCTTCCAAATACATATTTACTCACATCAGACTCTCCCCTCTCCTGTTTCCTGTGCTTCTCACTCCTGGGCACTCAATCTATTAGCAGGAACCACCACCTAAAATCTTGTTAAGAGCAGTTAAATGGGAGCAACTAGAGGTACTGTTTCATTTACCTCCAGGAAACAGGCTTTAATTGAAGAGTTCCCATATTTTTGGATGTGCTTGTTAAAACCTTAAAGGTTTGAATTTGCTGTTGTGCACCAGTGTTGGGAGCTCTCTTCACTGGTGAGGGTTGAGAATATTTAAGAAGTAAAATATGTAAATAAATAAATTCGTTCCACAAGGATTTCTAACTGACTAGTATTACTTTTATTTTAGAACACTGCCTGGGTTTAAGATTCATTCATTCCAATTCCATGGCACCCTTGGAATTCTGAGCTAGTATCTGGGCCTCCAAATTAGATTTGCAGACCACAGTGTCTTTCTCCAAGCTCTGGGCTACAGTATGCATGCCAGTTGGCTTGGCTATACAGATGCTCACCTTCTAGCCCGATCAGAGATGTAAATACCAAATACAGTCAGGACAATCCTCAGGGTCTTTCCTCTCTGTTGGTAGCCTGCCTTCCCATGCCTAACAAGGGAGTTGGCTTCAGGATGTATTCTCCAGCTTGCCTCAACCTCTGCTACTTCTGCCTTTGATTTGCCAACAGTCTCAGATTCCCTAGGTTCCCAACTCCACTCTTCGCTCTGCTTTTCTGAATGACATGATCTCTGCTGCCAGCCTTTACTGTTTACCATATTCTCACTTCACCCTTTTGGATCTGCGACTATTTTCCCACAACAATGAGCTGTGCTATCATCACTCAGAATTCTGGGTCTAAGCGAGCCCCTTCCTTGATGTCAGGGTGATGCTGGTGGTAAACTGTAGTAAACAATGACAAAATCTCAGTGGCTTAACACAACAAGAATTTCTTTCTAGTTCACATGCAGTTCAGCGCAGACTGGGAGGCTATCATCCAGATGGGACACAGGCATCTGGGTACTTTCTTTAGGGTGGCTTTACCGTCTCGGAGTCTTCTACTCCCAGTTTAGTGGGAGAAAGTCCAGGACCTCAATCTAATAGCAAGTGAGATGGGGAAAGGTACGCTTCCTACATGCCTGGGAAGAGGAAATGCTATTGGTGAACATAGCCACTCTCAACTACACCTGCCACTGAATGACTTAATAGGTGCCCATAAGGAGAGTAATATTAAGTGATTATAATACCAACTAGGGGAAAAGCAAGCAATTTGATTTCCATTATTTTCTCCTCTTCAATAAGGAATTAACCATACTCACAAATTTTACTCAATATTTGAATGGGTGTTCCATGTTAAGTTCTGGAGATCTGAATGACCTTATCTCTGTTTATGACTTTAATGCAACTTGAGCTAGTCTTAAGCAAATGGGGAAAAAATTCCAAAAACCCATTAACCCAGCAAAGTACGCCCAGAACAGCTTCTGGGAATAGTTGATGTCATGGTTATAGTTAGTGTCACTAAAAGATGCTCATGGATGGTCTAATAAGTAAGTAATTGTATATTTATTAAGGTTTTACCTAAGGCTTTTCCTGTGTCCTATCATGATGGTCAGCAGCTTGGTACAGAACAGGTACTGGAAAAGCTGAATTTATTTTCTCCATCTCTGATGACTAATTTTTCCAATGAATCTGGGGTAGTCTTTTGAAATCCTTTCCAGGTAGGTTTGTTTAGAGCCAGCTTATCTTGTCCTCACTGTTCAAAAAAAAATTGCTAGATTTAGAAGTTCATATTCAAATTCAATGTTATTGTCACAGTTATTATGTTATTGATTTTTTACAGAGAGGAAGGGAAAGAGATAGAGAGTTAGAAACATCGATGAGAGAGAAACATCAATCAGCTGCCTCCTACACATCTCCTACTGGGGATGTGCCCGCAACCCAGGTACATGCCCTTGACTGGAATCGAACCTGGAACCTTTCAGTCCGCAGGCCAACGCTCTATCCACTGAGCCAAACGGGTTTCGCACAATTATTATGTTAAATAGACCCAGAGAGAGGTGCTAGGAGCCAAGGGTTTTATTCAGCCTTCAGCCCTGCCCTTAGGTGGCTGCAAGGGCCTCTCACCCAGAGAATTCCCCACTTGAAGAAGCAGGCCCACTGCAGGGACATTTGTGATGCTCAGAGGAGGTCACACTCTATCCCTTCTGATAACCATTTCCAGGAAATCATGACCAAATTGACAGACTATTTTTTTTCTTGTGAGAATTAGAAACCAGAAATGGGGGTGTTGAGCACCCACAATTGAAAAGGGGGGAAAAGAGAAGTCCTAGACATGTTAGTGTCAGCACACCCACCAGATTTTGTTCAGCATAATATTCCAGAAGGCAGAACTCCTCCCACAGAAATATCTAACTTTGATCACTGAAATATATGCATTAATGTTGAAGGGAAATACACAGAATTGCCTTTGGTTGTTTTAAATCTAGGCAGAATAGATTTTGCCATGCTAGTTCAAGGTGTTACCATTCTCCATCTGACATTTGTTTGTTTTGACAATGTTTTAGTTTATAGTCCTGGATGCTGCTGATATTTCTCAAAGTAAATGAATTTCTAAGATTATTAAGACTAATTTTTCTCCATATTCCTATTTAGTTAAAATTGATGACTATTTTCTTAATTGTGATTGAGTGTTCCTGAAAGTGATGTTCTCCCAGGTAATTACTTTTACCTCAAGGTTGTCTTTATATAAACATTATTGAATATTTTAGATCAATGCCATATTTAAAATGACTTTTAATCATTTGCTTAATCTTTTGAGAGATCAAGTGTATCTATTAGATTGTCTTTTAGGGCAACACACTCCACACCTAATTTTGGATTCTCTATTCTTAGATTTAATTAATGTGTTATAAAATTGTTAAGTATTGAACTTTCTTCAATTGGTTAAAAAAATCGCCCTTTCTCCCAGAGAAGGAGAATTCATTGTTTCAGTCAGTAAGCCATGCTGTGACAGGTGAAGGTTGTCCCAATGATAACCCATATGAATATTATTTTAAGAAATAACTATAAATGATGGCACTGTGTAGATAAAATAAAATAGAAGGAAACTAAGGTTTTATATTTTAAGTAGGTATATCTTTGTGAGTGCCCTATTGTGCAAAGGAGATGGCAACTCCATTATGAATTAAATGTATGTATCTGTCTGGAGTTGCTTTGGTTATTCAGACTTATTTGTCACGAACTCTCTGACCTTTAGTAATTCATGTCTTTGTACCTCAGCTTTTCTCTGATTAGAATAAAGACAATGCTCCCTCTGGCAAGCACGTGTAATTTTGTGAAACATAATGTGATCAATCCATGTAAAAATACATCTGTAAAGGTGCCTATGGTCCAACTTCTTTCTCAAATTAAAGAATTGTAGTAAAGTTGCCAGATGAAATACAGGATGTTCAGTTAAATGTAAATGTTACATAAACAACAAATAATTTCTACTTGGTAAATCTGGAAACTCTAGAATGGGGTTATTGAGAAGTTGTACAAGCCAGTCTCTATCACTTGTCAAAGGAAAGAGAAATTTCCTGTCCTCCCTGTCACCTACATTGATCACTGATAACTCTAAGGGGCCCTTCAGGAATCCCTTTAGTCAGTCTTAAGGAAAATATTGATAAACCATTCTGAATGTGCAACCTGAATAATTCAGTAGCCACAGCTGTTTGAGAGATTGTGAGAAATGGATCATAGATATTTTGAAGTTGAAGTCCAATGAAAAATTATCTAATTTATTATAATTTTAAAATTAAATTTATTGGAGTGACATTGGTTAATAAAATTATACAGGTTTTGAGTGTATAATTCCATAAAACATCATCTGTATATCCATTGTGTGTTTACCACCCAAAGTCAAATCTCCTTCTATCACCATATATTTAACCACCTTTACCCTTTATTACTTCCTCCCCATCTCCCTTTTCCTCTGGTAGCCACCATATTGTTGTCTATGTCTATGAATTTTTGTTAGTTTGTCTTGCTTGTTTATTTGTTGCTTTCAGTTTTATATCCCACATATGAGTGAAATCATATGGTTCTTAACTTTTTCTGTCTGACTTATTTTGCTTAGCAAGATGTTCTCAAGATTTCATGATGTTGAAAATGAGTATTTCATCTTTTCTTATGGCTGAGTAGTATTCTATATATACAGGGGTGGGCAAAGTAGGTTACAGCTGTAATATAAATAAATAATCTATATATATAAAAGCCTAATATGCAAATTGTCCCCTCGGGAGTTCGACCAGGAGACCGGGAGTTCGCTCACATGACAAACAACAGTCTAGTTCCTAGTTTCATTCTTTTACATGTGGCCTTTCAATTTCCCATCACCATTTATTGAAGAGGCTTTCTTTTCTCCATTGTACGGTTTTAACTCCTTTGTTGAAAATTGTTTGCCCATATAAATTTGCTCCATTTGGAGATAAAGACTGAAGCCCAAAGTTGTGAAGTAATTGCTTGCCATCATACAGGTAGCTAGAGAAAGGACCACAGCTAGAACTACATTTTTTTTACCACCCTGTACCTAACTCCAGATAGTCACCTGCTTTTATAAATAAAGTTTCCTTTGAAACACAACCACAACCACTCATTTACATATTGTATATAGCTGCTTTCACTCTACAATGGCAGAGCTGAGTCATTGCAATAGAGACTGTATGGCCAGTAAAGCCTATAATATTTATTTAGCTGACTTTTTACAAAAACAGTCTGTTGATTGCTGCCGAAGGAGAAAGGGTTTCCTTCACCCCATTTTTGCAAGGTTATAACTAGGTTTGCACTTTAATTATTATTGCAGGCAGACCATACTAAATGTAGAATTTCATTTTCAAAAATGACAAAACCTAATAAGCTGCATACAATCATGAATGAGTACATGAATTACGGTAACTGTAGGAGACATTTAATTTCAGTAACACACACTGGAATTGCCAGGACTGATTTTTCCCCTTTATATTTTTGATCCCATAGTGAGGGCAAACTACATGATTAGTGAGGAAGACTTATGGAGAGATCATTGTACACAGAACTTCATGCCTGTTTTAGGCAATCTATACCAAGGCACACTGCATGGATTCTGCCATCAAGATGACAACATCTAAAAAAAAAAAACCCCACTAGATTTATTCTGTGTTATCTATCACATCTTAAATTATTCCAGGAACACAATAGGATATATATTGTATATGCATATAAATATGGATGTGTACACATTAAAGCAGAGACCAGTTAATGGACAATCAGGAAGCAGCTCCAACGTAGCTGGTCTTGTCTCGGTTTTATTTCTGTCAATATGGTAAAGGTTACCACAGGCAGGCGGAAGTTCCTTTACAGGTTGAAAGTGTTCAAGCAGCTCCAGGACCACCATTAGGACGTTGTAGCCATAAGAGCTGAATGAGGTGGCTATTCAAGGCCCTTTCTATGCTGAGATTCTATGATTAACAGCCTGTGACATTTTACAACTCCTATTTACTGTCTCCTTTTTATCACAGTCATTGGCAATCTTCTGTTTATGCAGCCCATGTGGATAGACATTAATACCATCACACGTATGTCTATGAATACTGAACCGCTGCACATGTTTTCCTAACGAGACTTTCCTTTACAAATTTATTACTTCCTGCATAAAATCATCCTGGGATCCACGTCCTTGACTCAATACTTCGATGCATATTTTGAAAAATTTCACATAGCTTTATGCTTTGCCAAGCTTGCCTCAAACTTTTTTTGTCCTTTGAAGCTACAAATATCTTCTAGCCACAGGCCTTGCACTTGGAGTATTTTGATCGCTTCGAATGAAAATAATAATTTTTCAAGGCAATTCAGAAAAATTGTAGCTGATTTAAAATCACACAAGATACACTGGAAAGTTAGATTATGTTTCAACCTGCTTGTAAGATATAGGTAACCCTCGGGCATTTCACAGGACTTGTTTGACCTGATTTTCTGTAGGTGATGAAGAGCCATAAGAGGGGGGTAGTCTTCAATCTTCTGTAAAATTGTTTCTTTCCTAGGCCACATAAGCAAGAAGGAGAATCAGCAGATACTGACATCTGTTTTATGCTACATAATTTATACATTATTTAATCCCCAGACTGAGTTAAGTATTGTTAACCTTTCAATGAACAAGTGGGGAAACCGATTCTCAGGGAAATGATGTGATAAACTCAAGGTCAGAGAACTTAAAGCAAAGGAGCTGGCTTTCGGGTGGGGGTCTGCTGGATTCCAAAGCCCCTATTAGGTGATTTTGCCACCATGTCTCCCACTTGCCATGAGGAATCAAAGTAACTGGGACTTGGGGCGGTTCTGATTTAGCTTGAGCTATTTATAGCCAGTTTCACATCAATCCCCGGGTTTTCATTAAGCCCTTGCTGTGCTCAAGGCACCGTGCCAGTTATTATGGAATTCAGATACATCGTCACCCTCAAGGACCCTCAAGGATCTTATAATCTAATTAAGGACAAAAGACATGACAATATGAAAAAATAACTGAAAATTGAAGGCGACCCATGCCAAGAGCTGACTAAGTGGAATGTGTAAGTGATTCGGAGGTGAGGGAAGGGCAAGTCACTTTCAGCTGCAGGTGACATCAGAAGGGAACGGGATTAGAGTCTGGATGTAGTGTATCACATTATTCCACCCCAGGGCCAGTTGAGGGTAGCTCATGAGCATCACATTTAGCCTAAAGACCTATTGTTGATCTGCATAATTTTGTATTTTTTAAAACTTTAGGTGAATTCACATAAAAATCTGCTTTTTGTTTTTGCACTGATTAAAGTTTTAGATTGAGCCATGCATGTTCCCGTGGCCAAAGTCAAATCTTGTGCTTTCCAGTTTGCCGAGGCCTCTGCCCTCCCAGGGCCTCTGCCCTTTCAGGAGCCACCGCTGCTCTGCTTCTCCCCTTTATGTTTTGCCTGCCTGAGGGGTATTGAGTTTAGAACCTCTGACAGGATGAGGAAAAGGAGACCCAGAGAGGGTGAAGTAAGTTTTCTAATATCTCAACTAATTAGAAACAGGATGGACTAGACTCAAAGACTCCTGACTATTAGTCTAGTTTTCTTTTTTGTAAGACATATCATCATTCATCACAATCATTCTATTCTTTTGTAGAAAATATGGACTTAAGGCAGGTGTGCAATGCATTACTTAACTAACATTCATGGGACCAGGTACATTTGGAGAGTCAGAATATTTAAACCTTAGGAAGGCAATGCTACTCATATATCAACTATTGTGGAAAAAGTCCAGCAGGGTGTGAGACAGCATCTTAAATAAAACAAATTAATATTTCTGCTCTGAAAGTATGAATGTGACCCCTAAGTGTGAGGAATAATGACTATGCCAAACTACATGTCTATTCAAGTAAGTTTTTGTTATCAAATCAGTTCAAGTTAGGCCAGGTTTTACAATAAATTTTTCTATTTCTAAACTTTTAAGATTTCAGAATAACAGAAAATGGCTTATAGATAGCTCTAGCTATCTTCTGTTTTGTTTTGTTTGTTTTTTTGTTTATCCTTACCCAGGGATATGTTTTCAATTGATTCTTTTTTTTTTAGAAAGAGTGGAAGGGAGACATGGAAGAGAGAGATAGAGAGAGACATAGATATGAGAATATGAGACACACATCAATTGGCTGTCTCCTGCATGCACCCTGACACGGGGTGGGGAGCAAACCTGTAACCCATGTACATGCTATTGACTGGAAATCAAACCTTCAACCAACCTTTTAGTGCATAGGCCAATGCTCTAACCACTGAGTAACACTGGCCAGGGCACTATAGCTATTTTAATACTCTTTTATTGGCTCAGTTTTCCTATCTATAAAAGGAAATAATGATAGTTTTTACTTTATCAAAGATGTAATGTATATGAAGAACACTGTCTAGAACCTATAGAATATAATAAGATCTATATAACTAATAGTTATTATTTTCTATTATTGGTATTTTTGTTTGAAAAGTTTATTTCATAAATCAGATTCTTGATTTATTTTTCTATAACCACCCCATAAGTATCGACTTTTAAGTTCATAGAGGCACTCGATACAATCAATTCTGAATGCTTACCCTGGCAGGAAACAATGACCCATGGACCCAAAGTGGATAAAAACAATAATAAAAAAATAATATTTTGTAACATGTGAAAATTATATTAAATTCAAATTGCAGTGCCTATCTGTACAGTTTAATAAACACAGCCATGCTTACCTGTTTTCATGATTTCAATGGCGGTTCTGACAGTTACCCAGCTGCAGCAGAGAGCATATGTCCTGCTAATCTTAAAATGTCTGTAATTGTTCCTTTTATAGAAGTTAGCCAGTCACTGCTCTGACCTGCTTCAGGTCACGCATTCCCTGCTCCAAGTTTCTCTGGCTCCTGACTTGGTTGCCCTTGTCCTCCCTTGTCTTGCTTTGCTGAGTAAACCCATTTCACTCTACCTGGTTTTCTAATATGACCTGGGGTTTGCTTCTATTATAATGTGGGGTATCCTCTTTCTCCGTTGCAGAATTCGACCTTCACCTTTCTTTCCTTACCACTTCGACCATGGACTTTATATCCCCCCGTGTTCCCAGTTCCAGGAAACCAGGGGCCTGATCTATGGCTCATCTATGATTGATCTCTGGAGGCAGAGGGTGGGGAGCAGAGGTGAATTTACTCTGGGATAATCCAGTCTGCAATTTCTGTTGTTATTTCGAGAAAGTCAAAACTGCAGCCCAAAATAAGCCTGCTAGATCCCGTTTTGAAAATCTTAACTTTCTACATTATAGGTATTTTGCAGCCTAGTTTATCTGTAGATAAAATTGATGATAAACACAAATCTAGGGCAACCTGAATTCTCCATCAGAGTGAATAGAAAAAGCGCTAACTGTTGAGGCTGTACTTTATACCCAGTTGTTACTAAATGGAGCCAATATGGCAGGAGAAAGGGAAAACTGTGCACATCACCTGAGCTGTGTGGGACTTGGCCATGTCACGATTACCTGGGCCCTGATTTGCACACAACACAGGCCTTTTTATCCCCCCTTTCTATCAAGCCACTACATTTATTTTTTTCATACAGCAGTGATATTCATGGGAAGTTCAGCTTGGGGTAGGCGGAGGTAAATTGAGAAAGGGATTTGAATTATCTAGAAACTCATAACAAGAGACCTCTGTCCTCATTTCTCTTGGTTAATGTGCACTTTTGAGTCTTCCAGTCTGATCTGTATACAGGAGCATTTTACTACTTGTAGGTGTAATTATATAATTGAATAATGAACTTACTAACCAAACCTTAGGTGCTTGCCAACAATTTAAACTTTAGTAGATCCACAGCTGCTTCCGATACACATTTTTTTAAAGAATTGATTGCCTTACAGAACTGCCTTACAGATTATGTAGGTGTTCTGGGTCATCAATATTGTGCAGTTGGAGTCAGGCTGACCCATGCTCCAACATTTACTAGTAGCCTGACTCAGTTTCCTCTTCTGTGAATGTCTTCTCACAGAGTAATGAGAGGGTTAAGGAAGAGGGTATAAATAAACTGCTTCACCCAGCATCTCAGACTTAGTGAGCTTTCTTTAAATGATAGCTGTCAGTACTATTAAAAGTACATAGTGAGCAGCCATTGTGTAATATAAGTCTGGCCAACTATACTGCAATTTATTATTTCAAATAATTCCTGGGTAATCTAGATCAATTAAAAGTCACATCAGTGTGAATTTCATTTATGGCTTCATGTGTACATATATTTAAAATCATTCTCTGTGTAACTACTATCCCCAGATATAATATTGCCACAGAATAGTTTTCAAATATTAGATGAATAAGCATGCAAATAATAATTATTTTAAAACTAAAAGCTGAAGAGGATCTTAGAGAACATCTCATTAATTGGCTTCATATAATAGATGAGGCTGCTTTGTAATTTTCTCACAGTCACACAGCTACGACAGAATCTTACAAATGCTAACAATTTCCTAGAAAATATTACATTTACTGAATAGTTGAAATATAAGTAGCTCAGTTCTCTACCAAGTGCCTAGGATGCTGTCAGCAATGGAATGAAAGACTCTACTTTTAATTCATTATGATTTTGCTTCAATATAAAGAAAAGAGAACTTGGAATTGTAATCATTACCTCTCACCCCAACACATACACAAATGCACACACACCATTCACTTCACTACCATGTTCTGTTTTAGGTCAAATTCTTCGGAGACTATTCTTTGCTATACAGGAGGGATGAAGGGAAAAGAGATGGATGTAACTGAATAAATATTTCTACCTGTTTTTTTTCCCCATGAAAGTTTAACTTAACATTATTAGAGTGATTTAAATAAATGATTATAAACACTCACTTTGAATAGATCTGTACAAATTATTTTAATATATTTGTCTAGTCTGTACATTGGACATTTTACCCCATCTTCCTATATAATAAAAGGCTAATACGTAAATCGACCGAAGGGCTTAAGGACCAGTCACTATGACACACACTGACCACCAGGGGCGGAAGCTCAATGCAGGAGCTGTCCCCTGGTGGTTAGTGTGCTCCCGCAGGGGGAGCACAGCTCAGCTAGAAGATGGGCTCAGAATGGTGAGTGCAGTGGCAGTTGGGGGTGGGAGCCTCTTCTGCCTCTGCGACAGTGCTAAGGATGTCTGACTGCCGGCTTAGGCCTGCTCCCCATAGGAACAAGCCTAAGCCATCAGTGGAAGCTCAACCCAGGAGCTGTCCCCTGGTGGTTAGTGTGCTTCCGCAGGGGGAGCACAGCTCAGCTAGAAGATGGGCTCAGAATGGTGAGTGCAGTGGCAGTTGGGGGTGGGAGCCTCTTCTGCCTCTGCGACAGTGCTAAGGATGTCTGACTGCCGGCTTAGGCCTGCTCCCCATAGGAACAAGCCTAAGCCATCAGTCGGACATCCCGCAAGGGCTCCCAGCCTGCAAGAGGGTGCAGGCCAGGCTGAGGGACGCCCCCCTCCCCAGTGCATGAATTTCATGCACCGAGCCTCTAGTATTTATGATAAGAAAACAGCATCTGAGAGATGAGTGATTTATCAGGTTCACATATTTAGTCAGTGGTTAAACTGGGTTTAGGATTTCTGTCTTTAGGCAGCAAGTCCAGGGTTCCATCTTTAGGCAGCAAGACCATGAGGTTTCTTTCCTCACTCTATGAGGGTTTCAAATAGCCTTGGAGGTTAGGATAAAGGAAAAAGAGGGAAGACTACCCAGCATGACTATGCCATTTCTCACTGAATCTTTCTTAGAAAATGTTAAATATGCCTTCTTAATACATATTATTAAACATTTTACTTTTTATGTTACATTTTCAATGCATCTTCTTATTTGCAGATTGTATTTCTCCAGTTAGACTAATTCTTAAAACATCTAATTCAGTAATTGGCACAAATAGTTGCTACTTTATTATTCCCATAATATCTAATTAAATTCAATAACAATAATTATAAGCTAAGTTTATAAATAAGAAATTGCTACCTAAACAAATAAGTCTGTGTGATTTTCTTTTCCCATCACCTTTTCTTTGTTTCTGTACTCTTTCTATTCTATTATTCTGTTTATTTAGTCAGTTGGGTCTAAGTTCCTCATGTGTAACAGAATGGTTGGGGTATAATTCTCTCAAAGTCCTCTTTTTGCAATCTCACTTTATGGGTTAATCAGTTGTCTTTATAACTCGGGAGCAATTAATGTGGTGGCACATCCATCTTCTTAAATAAGTTTTATTTAAATAATGATTTCTGGCTTTACAAATTCCAGGCCTCATGCTTGGATTATTTTCCATCTAATTTTCAAAATTCAGGGGTTCTGGTTCTGAACCTGTCCTCTCTACTGCCATTCACATTTTTTAGGCATGTCAAGAGATAAATCTAAAACATGATGATTCATAAAATTTTGAAACAAAGGGTTGGGAAAAAAAGGATCATACCAATACTAATGGAAAGAAAGTTATAGTGGTTATATTAATATTAAGAAAAAGAAAACATTCAGTCAAAGGGATTATTAAAGATAATGAGAGAACTTCATAATGATAAAATTTTCATTTACAGGTAAATAATTTTAAATTTACATGTACCTAATAAGTTAATTATAAAATATACAACTCAAAATTCATAGGGATATAAGAAGCTACAATCAAAATGGTTGATATTGAATACATCTTTCTCAATACCTGGTAGAACCAGCAGAAAAAAAAAATTAGTAACAACATTAAAGATTGGAAAAACACAATCAAAACACTAGATATAATGGATACACATAGAGCATTGCAACCCCAGGCTGCATAACACACATAATACAAATTCATTTTAAGTACTCAAGATACTTTCAAAATTTAACCAAATATAGGATAAATCTCATCAAATTCTAAAGGAAGAAATTATAGTGTTCTCAGAGAATATGAAATTCAGCAAGAAATAAAGACCCATTAAAAATTCTCATGTGTTTAAAAATTAAGAAATATATTTCTAATATATCATTCAATGGTGAAATATGGATATTGTGGCTTATTTGGTTATTACACTAAAATTTATAAAAATTCAGAAAATTTCAATCAACTCAATGTTGGGTTACATTAAAGAATTATAGTGGTCATATTTTCTTAAAGAGTTCTTATATTTTAAGCTACTTACAAATGCAATATTTATCAATGATTTGTTTCAAAATAGTCCTGAGAGTGAAGTGGACTAATAGATGGGAGATAAAGGTGAAAAAAATGCCAATGAGTTAAAAATTATTGAATCTGGATTATGAGCCCAAGGTGGACCTGAAACTATTATCTCAACTTTTATATATGTTTGAAATTTTCCATAATAAAAAAGCTATTTAGAAATAACCCCTGAATCAAAGAAGAAATTTCAATGCCAATTAACAAAAATTTAAACTAAATGATAATTTAAAATGATATATAAAACTGGAATGTAATAAAGCCAGGTTTTGAGAAAAGTTTATAGTTTTAATGGCTATATTAGAAAAGTAGAATTGTTAAAATCACAAACATAAGCATTCACTCTAAGATGTTAGGAAAAAACACACAAAGAAAATTCAAAGAAAGAAACGAAGGTAGGAGTAGAAATTAATGGCAAAAAACAATTGTAAAAGTAAGATTAACAAAACTGAGCATTGGTTCTTTGAAATGACTAATAAAACTGCTCAACACTTGGTGAAATTGATCAAGAACAAAAGAGAGAATAAAACAATTAAAGTGATAAATTAAAAAGGAATTACCACAGCTTTTCATGACCTTTAAAAGATTATAGTAGGATATTACTTATCTTATAACAATAAACTGGAAAATTTAAATAAAATAGGCAAAATACTTAGAAAAATACAATTGCTATAACTGACACATAAGAAATAGGAAGTCTGAATAATCCAGTAACAATGAAAGCAATTAAATCTTTTTTTAAAATTTAAAGTATTTATTGTTTAAGA
>NW_005370782.1:428132-444334 GCF_000412655.1 Myotis brandtii
CATAAATGAGTGAGATCATGTGATATTTATCTTTCTCCGACTGGCTTATCTCGCTTAGCATAATGCTCTCTAGGTCCATCCAATTAAATCTTTAATTTTAAATGTTTTTACATGGACAACTGCAAATCCAGATGGCACACTGAAAAATTATACCTAATTTTCAAAGAACAAATGATGCCAATTTTTACAATCTTTGCAGTCTGAAAAAGAGGATACAATCCAACTAATTTTATAAGAAAAATACACCTTTGATACGAAAACCCAACAAGGGCATTATAAGAAAAAAAAATTTACAGAATAATAGCATTCATGAATATAAACACAAATATTCTAAATACATCCTAGCAAACCAAACCTCATATATCTAATAAGGACAGACTGTGAGGGCGATCTGGCTGCGACATCTGTCACCCCATTGATCACCAGGGTTGATTCAGCTGATCTGGCTGGCTAGGCGGGTGTCCCCCTCCTCCCTCACAGATCCATGTGCATCCCTCCTGAAGCTGAGTGCTCAGTCGAAGAGGACGACCTTCCCCCCAAGAGGAAAGGACTAGTTTATGGTCAAGGGTATACGAGTAGCTGCGCTCCCCTGCTAGAACCTCCAAACAAGCTCTCTTAAATAAGTTGAATTTCTTCTAAGAATACACATTTGATAAGATTTTAAAAGCAAGTCATGGCATTCAAAATTGCCAGAAAAAAAGGAGAAAAATTACATAATCCTCCCATTAGATAACATTTAAAAAGTATTATGTAAATATCAACATCCATTTTTATTAACCTCCAGCAAACTCATACAAAATGAACTTTCTCAATCTCAAGGGTATCTATAAAATGACACAGGGAGTATCATTTTATATGTAAGGGTGAAATGTTGAAAATTTTCCTAAAACAAGAACAAGACAAGGATGCCTGTTATCACTGCTCCAATTCAACATTGTTTTGAAGATCCTGGGCAATGAACTAAGGCAAGAAAAAAAAAATAAAATATATACAAAAATAAATAAAAATATATCTTTCACAGGAGATATAGTTGTATATGAAAAAAATATAAAACTCAATGCACAATTTACCTACTTAAAATGTACAAGGCAATGGTTTTTAGTTAGTGAGTTCTTTTGAAATGCAATGTCAAAGAATATTTAATATATTATTTTGGAGATATATAAGATAGATTTTTATTGTAATTTTTTATTATAAAAGCTTTCAAAGATTCACAAAAGTAGAAAATTATATAATGACCCCACCCCCCAAGTACCTAATTCCTAGATTCAAACATTTTTAACAATTTACCAATTTTATTTTATTTATTCCCCTACCATTTTGCTTATATATTCTGAAGATCCTGGGCAATGAACTAAGGCAAGAAACAAAATAAAATATATACAAAAATAAATAAAAATATTATTATGTTATCTTTCACAGGAGATATAGTTGTATATGTAAAAAATATAAAACACAATGCACAATTTACCTACTTAAAGTGTACAAGGCAATGGTTTTTAGGTAATGAGTTCTTTTGAAATGCAATGTCAAAGAATATTTAATATATTATTTTGGAGATATATAAGATAGATTTTTATTGTAATTTTTTATTATAAAAGCTTTCAAAGATTCACAAAAGTAGAAAATTATATAATGACCCCACCCCCAGGTACCTAATTCCTAGATTCAAACATTTTTAACAATTTACCAATTTTATTTTATTTATTCCCCTACCATTTTGCTTATATATTTTAAAGTAATTATCAGGCATCAGATAATTTCACCTTCAAACACTAGTTTGTACCTCTAATAACAAATTCCAAGACATTCTTGATGAAGAGCAAAGTGCGATTTGCTTTCTGAGTATTAAGACGTATGATAAAGTTATAGTAATAAAGTCAGAGTGGTATTGATCCTAGGATAAATAATATAGAACAATGGGTGTGTGTGTGAAAATCCAGAAATTGACCAATATATTATGGACACTTGATTAACAACAGAGTAGGGCCTACAGAGCAGTGGGGAAAGGGTGATATTAGAAAAAAAAAATGCTGCTGGTTAAATTGGATATCTATATGGGAAAAATAAACCTTAGTTTCATCCTCATATTACACACACAATTCAATTTCATTATTTGTAAAAGACAAAATAGTAAAGTTCTGAAAGTTAATACAGAAAATTATCTTTACATCTTTTGGTTATGAAAATATTTTTTAAAAATACAATGAAGCACTAATTATAAAGAAAAGACTGATGGATGAATGCCATTAAAATGAAGACATTCTATTCATCAAAATAGCATTAGGAGGATGAAAAAAGAAGCCACAAAATTACAGGAAATGTTTGATACTCATACATTATGGAATGAATTGTACCTCCAACCCCCACCCCTATTCCGTATGTTGAAGGCCTAATCCCCAATGTGACTATATTCAAAGATAGAGCCTTTAGATAGGAATTAAAGTTTAAAAAGGTCATAAAGGTGGGCCCTCATTCAATAGGCCTGGTGTCCTTCCAGGAAAAAGGAGACACTAGGGATACCCACACATAAAGACCATGTAAGGCATTTGTCTACAAGTCAGGAAGAGAGGTCTCACCAGACAGCAACCCTGCCAGCACTTTGATCTTGAATTTACAGCCTCCAGAACTATAAGAAAATATATTTCTATTGTTTAATACATCCAGTCTGTGGTATTCTGTATGGCAATCCTCAAAGACCAAACAACATGTAATTGAAAAAGAGCTTGCATTCATAATACATGATGAATTCTACAAATCAAATAACTCAATAGAAAAATGGCCAAGAGCTATGAATAGGCACTGCACAAAAATGACAGTCAATTCACCAATAAACATATAAATAAAAGCACTCATTTCCATTAGAAATCAGTGATATACTAATTAAAACTGCAAATTAAATACATTTTCATGCCACCAGGAAAGTTAAAATGAAATGATCACCAATGGAAAATGTGATGGTATTGAGGAGTGGGAATGTTCATGGATTGTTGATAAGAGTATCAATAGGTTCAACCACTTTAGAAAAATTTTGGCTTTCTCCATCAAGGTTAAAGAGACCAATACACTATGACCTTGTGATTCTGGTCCTAGATATGCTTAAGACCATTAATAAGACACAGACATGAATAAGAATATTCAGAGCAGTATTATTTGTAATAACCTCAAGTCTGCAAACAATCTAATGTTCTCTAATAGTGGAATTATGGTATAGTCATACAGTGAGATACTCTACAGCAGTGGTTCTCAACAGGTTGTGATTTGGAATTCTAGAGGTTATTTGGCAATGTCTGAAGACATTGTTTTTGTTTGGTTTTTTTGTGTGTTTTTTTCCCTTTATTGATTAAGGTATAACATATGTGTCCTTATCTCCCCCCCCATCACTCATGCCCTCACCCTCCTCGGTGTCTGTGTCCATTGGTTATGCTTATATGCATGCATACAAGTCCTTTGGTTGATCTCTCCCCCTTACTCTCACCCTGCCCTACCTTCCCTCTGAGGTTTGATGGTCTGATCTATGCTTCTCTGTCTCTGGATCTGTTTTTGTTCATCAGTTTGTGTTGTTTGTTATATTCCATAAATGAGTGAGAACATGTGATATTTATCTTTCTCTGATTGGCTTCATAATGCTCTCCAGTTCCATCCATGCTGTTGCAAATGGTAAGAATTACTTCTTTTTTACTGCAGCATAGTATTTCATTATGTAGATGTACCACGGTTTTTTAATCCACTCATCTGCTGATGGGCACTTAGGCTATTTTCAAATATTAGCTATTGTAAATTGTGCTGCGATGAACATAGGGTGCATATATTCTTTCTGATTGGTGCTTCTAGTTTCTTGGGATATATTCCTAGAAGTGGGATCACTGGGCCAAATGGGAGTTCAATTTTTAGTTTTTTGAGGAAACTCCATACTGTTCATGAAGACAGTTTTGGTTGTTATAACAGACTAGGGCAGATATCACTGGCATCTAATGGGTAGAAGCCAGAGACTCTGCTGAATACCCTACAATGCAAAGAACAACCGTAATTAACAAAGAATTATCTGGCTTAAAAATGTCAATAATACCAAGTTTGAGAAAGCTTGTTCTTTGGTAATAAAAATCAATGAAGAGCATCTACATAGACAATTTGAATGACTCTTACAAACGTAATTTTGAGGGATATAAAGCCAATCTCAAAAGAATGCTTAACTGTATGATTCAATTTACATAAGTTCAAAAACCGACCTAAATCACAGGTCTTTACTACAGCTCATGAAGTAAAACTAGAAAGGAAAGCAAGGAAGTGATAAGCATAGAAGTCTGAATTGTAGTTACCTTTGGGGGAGTGGGAGGAGATAGTAATTTGAATGAGGCACAAGAAGAGTTTGAAGGGTACTAGCAATATTTTATTTCCTTACCTGTGTGTATGGGGAGGGGGGTTACACAGGCTTTAACACTATGATACATTTTTAACTCTATTTTGTGCAATGCACTTTTCTGTCTGCACTATTAAAAATGCTTATAAAAAATAAATTTGAAAAAGTGAAACTATTATTGGAGAGCTCTGGAATTGTTTAGCCTTTCCTTTTTGTCATCCCAAATGAGATGACATTCTTGGAGAAATGTGTGTAGATTGTACAGAGCATCCAAAAATATTTTTGAAGAGATCTATTTCTAATATTCTCAGAAACGATGCTTCCTATCTCCTTCAGGGTTTCATGGCATAGCCAAAACTTCAACAGCAAAATGATAAAATCAAGGCTGCTGATTCCCTCAAAATAAAATGTTAGTCAAAGGGCCTGGAGATTAGATGGGTGTGATACTCCTCTAACAAAGAAAGAAAGCACATCTCTTTTCAGCTGTTGTTTTGTAAACTCCCTAAAATCAGAGTTCTTAAGAGGGAGAGCATGGTGGTGAAAAAGGAATAATAAATTTGTTGAAATTCAGTAGTATGTTGCCATGGAAATTGTCTTACTTGTTGTAGATTTGAAACATGACCATTGACTTCATAACGCACCACAGGAGTTACTCATTTTCTACCTCAGTGCTTTCCCATTGCTGCAAGCACTATTTACTCGTCTCCTAGCAACATAAATTGAACTTACCTGATTCAGACAAGTGTCATTCACCTCCTCTGATGCATTTTTCTTAATGTTTCCATTTTAAGCACTAGTTATATAAATGTTACTCTGGACAGTGGAACAGATTTAAAGTCTGATTTTCTCTGAGTTAAGTATTATCTTAATTCTAACTTCTGGAGGTATATTATTCGGTTTTGCATATCCTATGCTTTTGGGAGGGAGCAATAAATCAATTTAATTTTTTATGGCATCTTGAAGTTTAGAAAGTCCATGGAAATCCTCTAGTTCATCAAATATGACAGATGTGTTTCTAACCTATACTTGAAAACAGTTGATATGGGAAGCTCATTAACTTATAAAACACAAACATACTCTCTCTTCCTCTCTGCATTTTTGCAAAGCTCTATTTATGAAAAAATCATCTTCTGTAGTAAACAAAAATATTCAACTCTGAATTTACCCTCATTCTTACCCCATTTGTTAAATCCTTATTATAACATTTGTGATCATGTTTGTTTCTTTTTTTTTCAGTAATGAGCATTTGGCAACTGGTGTACAGGGATTGTCAAAGATTCTCTAAAGTCCACACCTGTGCGGGTTACAGACTTAAATTAGTTTGATGGATGTTACCACCACAGGTGGACTTCCTGTGCTTAGACTACTTCAGTTATCACTGACAGATGCCTGCACAGCAGGTGCTTTAGGCAGAGCCTTGTCTAGGCAGAGAGGAGAATTATTATAGATTAGCTTTCTATAATAGAAACAACTTTCTGTTTCATATTCTTCCAACTCATTTTCTCTAGTGACCCAAGTTTTCATCTCTACCAGGGACTGCCCTGTCTGAGAACATAATCAAATAATTTTCAGCTATGATAATCAATTCTGGTGAACTTGGATATTGAGAAGCGAGAAGCTTAGAGATAATTTCCAATATTGTTTAGAACAAAACTAGTTAAAATGAAGAGCAAGTAGAAAGATTGTAATTTCATTTATTAAAGTTACATCCAATATTGAAAAACACACCCATCTGTTTTTAAGACATTATTGAAATATATACAAATGATCATACTCTAGGCATTCAGAATATTACATACATCTGTTTGTATCAACTGAATTGTCCTTTATTTTAAATGCATTAGGCATAGACATAGAAGCAGATGTAAGCTCCATCTTTTACTTCTTATCTTTTTTTTTAACCAGATCATCTCTTTTCACAGCCCTAATTCTTAGGATCCAGTCCCCTGGGATCATTCCTTCCACCTTCCTGTTCCTATTCTTGCCTGTGCCACTGACCTTCAGTGTGAGGCATGGTGGGCCCTCTCTCTCAGGAAAAGCTGGGCAGCAGGAGGACATGTTGTTCTGACTGTGACGGGAGGGTAGCATTCTTAGGCAGCATCAGTCAAACTGTGATTGTAGATGTCATTCCAAACAATAAAGGCTTTTAAGTGGATGGGAGGTTGTGCTAATGTATAGGTATTTTAATTTTTCTCACAAACCACTGTTGTTATTATTGGGACAAAACTAGTTAAAATGTAGACCAAATAGAAAAATGTAATTTCTTGTTATTGTTCTTACTGTCCTTGTTTAGATCAGAGCTCAGCTACAAACAGGTTTGCCCATTCCTGGACTGTAACTCTTACCGTTGCATGCTACTTCTTTTCTCCAAAAGATTCTCTTAAGGTTAAATTCAGTACAGGCGTTAGGATCGTGGGTTAGGAAGAGAATGAATACCCTCATGTTATTTTAAAATCTTTAATTGCTAAGCATATAGAGAACAGAGAAAATGCCATGTATAAATTGACTCCACTCAATTATTGCAAGTAATAAATGAGGACTTAAACATTTTCTGTTTTTTGTGTGAGGTTTTTTTTTCCCCCATGATTAATTTACTCTTCTTTCTAACAGTTTTGGGGCAGGGGAGGACAAGAAAAAACTAGTTCCACACCAATGAAACAAAAAATTGGGGCTTGATCCACCTAGCTTTGGGACTGGGGAGAAAAACAGCCTTGGAAGTTCCAGAAACTTGATGCTGGGGTTGGCAATACTGTCATGGCTCCATCTTTTACCACACCTCCCTGCTCTGGGACATCTCAGCAACCTTGTCCCACCTTTCTCCTCTGCTTCATTAACATGCCTCCCTTTCCACCTCCTTCCTGCTCCTGTGGGCACGGGGCCATGGCAGGGAGAAGGACTTCCAAATATGATGTTTTGATCTTGAATGGCATCTATGAGAGAGAGAGTGCAGGTCACAGCTGAGCTCTGACTCCTATTCTTGGGAAGCACTTTGGCCCTGACACAAACAGCCAGGGGCTCATCGGTGGTTTCTTTGCTGTGGTACCAAAGAATTCCTTCTTTCTTTCTTTCTTTCTTTCTTTCTTTCTTTCTTTCTTTCTTTCTTTCTTTCTTTCTTTCTTTCTTTCTATTTTTAAATTTTTTTATTGCTTAAAGTATTACAAAGGGTATTACATATGTGTCCTTTTTTTCCCGCCCTTTCTGATAGCGGTTAAAGTTCTTTCTCAGGATGTGTATCACCTGCAGGTGTCAAGTGATAATTTTGTGCTAGACAAAGGGTATCCACCAGTGAAAATGGAACCACCTTAGGACTGCATGGGGAGGATACATTTTGTATGGGACTTCCCCTGGGTCCTTGTAGGACATTTTGAATTATTTCTTCTGATACTGTTTTTCTAAAAAAAAAAAAAGATTTATCAGTTAGGAGTTTGCCATTTCTGTAGAAAAATAAGTGTTGATAAAAAGGCGTAAGGATGAAGGGACAAAAAACTCTGTCTACCCAGTACTAAGTGTTCTATTTAAAATAAGTGCAAGTGCTTTTAAAACACTATGTAATAAACATACTTCTAAATGCTTTCTATATTTGCTTATAATCCTCACAACAGTCCTATAGGATAGTATCCCCAGTTAACCCAAGATAGGCCTAGAAAAATTAAGTAATTATCCACATATAGAAAGTAAGTGACAGAGTCGGGATTCAAACTCACCCTCTCTGGCTCAAGTCCATGCTCTTAACCAATTATGGTATATGCAGCCAGTCATTAAGAAGTTGATTGTGCACACTGCCAACATGAACATGGAAATGTTTGAAAAAATCAGAAGGACAGTACTTATCCTCACCCTTTTCCCATCTCTATGCTGACAAGCTGTGGAGATGGTGGAGGAAGGTGGTTCCTTGTGGACAGGTAGTTGGCTGGAATCCTATGGCTGGGCTAAGCTGCCTGAGATTTAGCAGGTGCTTCAACTCTGGGAAGCATCAACCCGGTTCTGCCCCTCCATGATGGACAGTGCATGATGGGACAAATACATGTTGGAAGGAACATGATGTTAACAGACCAAGAAGCACCAGAAGAATTTGGAGCCTTTGTTCAGAGGGGAGAGAATGCTGTTGGTGCCCTGTTTGCTTTGTTTCTAGCCTCTAAAGATCGTCTCCAAATGCCCAAGAATTACACACCTTCCACAGAGGCCAGCAGGGGTTGCCCCAGCGGCCTCCCATGGCCCTTCGCATTGACTTCCTCTGCCACTGAACTCACTTTGTGATTCTGGGTTGATCCTGCCTCTGATTTTTCACTTAGAATTTGCACTTCTTCCTCCTGCACTTCTTGTAGAGCCTCAATCTATTTTTTTTTCTTGACTATTTTTCTCATTTATTCTCCCAGATGGATTTTAGAGTGTTTTCAGAGGTTTCAAACCATTCATTGAAATTAATATTGGAGCTGCTTTAAATATGTGAATTAATTTGGGAAGAGTTGATATATTTATAACGGCGAATCCTCTCGTCCCTACTATTCTGGATTTTTACACTTACTCAAGGTTTATTTTCTGTCTCTCTGTAAATTTTTGTAGGTTTGAAATGTAGTTCCTGTATATTTATTGATATATTTATTTCTATAGGTTTTATATTTTTGTTGCTCCTTTGAATGAGGAATCGTTTAATTATCTTTTCTAACTGTATATTGCTAGTATATAGAGAAACTATCAATGTCTGAATATTTATTTTGTAACTTGTTCTCTTCTGAAAACTTTATTAGATCTTGAAGTTTTTCAGTTGCTAGATTTTTCAGGAGGCATCACGTTATTGAATTTGTGTTTCACAGGACTTAAATGTTTTTATTTTGTAATATTTCTGCTACCAGCATTTTCCTGTTGAGATTTAGTCCCTAATTTTTAGTGTTCTCATCATTGACAAGCTTTGTTTATTATGCATCAAACCATGTTTCTTTCCTTAGATATCAGTTACTTGGTATCAGTACTGGCTTATATGGAATTCAAATTTACTATACCTCTTAGAATTAAGAATTGGACATGCAGCTTCTCTCTTAGGAACTGTTATGTCTTTTTAATTTTACCCTCCCACATTGCCTCCATTCAAGGTCTTAGCTATGATTTACATGATTTAGGATGCTATCTGCACAAATAATTCAAGAATGATAGGGTACGGTATTACAGAGTCAGGTATTTAACATGATTTATTTTTATTATGAACTTCCACAGTCTTTACAATTAGGGACTATTATTGGGCTGATAGTTAGGGTCACAAAACCCATGAATTCAATCATTATTTACATGCTACCTGGTATAAGGTCATGATGATAGTATTAATTTATCATCATTTTATAATAACTACATATGGTACTTTCTAAATCTTTACATACATTGTTTCATTTATGCTCACACTAACACAGTGAGTTAGTGTTATAAACCCACTTTTAACTGTGTCTTGAAGAAGTTTCTAAGTTGTTCAAGAAAACACATTTAGTGTGGAGCCAAGATTCAAACTTGGAAAAATCCTTCTTAATTACCAAGAACACTGCTAGTTGCTGGTAATGTAAAGGATTACTCAATATCTTCAATACATTTAGAAGTCTATTGAAGATATAGACATTTTATAATTAACATGTTATATGTCAAAATAAAGATACTGAAAATGGAAGTATATACAGGTATAATGGACTTATAGGGGGCCTAGTTATCTATGATAGTATAACATTTGGTTTTTAGTATGAATTTTGACATTACAGTTGACCCTTGGACAACATGTGAGTTAGGGGCGCTCACCCTCTGTGCAGTCAAAAATCCACATATAACTTTGGTCATTCTCCAAATTCAACAACTAATGGCCTACTGTTGACTGGAAACCTTACCGATAACATAAACATTGGATTAACACATATTTTGTATGTTACGTGTATTATATACAATAAAGTAAGCTAGCGAAAAGAAAATGTTAGAATGAAAATTATGAGGAAGAGAAAATACACTTATAATAGTGTACTGTAGTTTTCAATACCACAAATTTTAAAAATCTGCAGGTAAGTGGACCCAGGCGGTTCAAACTCCTGCTATTCAAGGGTCAACTGTACTTCATTGGAGGCCGCAAAGGAAAATGGTTTTTGAATTTCCGGTTATTCTATGACAAAGACAGGGAACATTTTTTTCTTTGCTTACAAAGTAAGGATCTGATGACATCTTCCTTTCAGAGGAAGATGAAATGATCTTCAAGAATCCCCTCGCTTTCAAGATTAGAGTATTTATTTCAGTTCCCTTTAGTCTTCACTTATTCATGCCCCATTATGCTAAGTTCCTTAGGATCCTGTCCTTATTTGGCATATGTTCTAGTCCTACTCCAACTTATATTTATGCTGCTGTTATTCACCCCTAAGGCTATGTTTACAGGCTGCTAAAATTATGGGTAAAATGTTTTTCAAAAATATGTCAATCTGGCTATTTTTACAATACAATCAAAGGCAGTTTCCAAGCAAATAGTTGAGTCGGTCAAATGTATTTAACATATTTATTTCTTATTGTATAGATAAAATTACTGAATTAAATTTCTTACTCTCCCCAGGCCCTTTAGTTTTATGAACATTTCTCTAGAGATGACTAAAGAGTTAAAGTAGGTGTGTTTGCTTTGCATCAGTCTTGCTTCTTAAATTGTTCTTTGCTTTTAGTAAAGGAGTCATTTGATGATTAGCAACTAATAAAAATTATAGATTATAATGTTTGGCGAGCTGGATATTAATTATACTCTCTTGAAATAAACAGTTTAATGAGAATATCTTTTATTTTAAAATGAGTTTGTATTTTAAGATCATTTTCATATCAGTGGATAATAACCAAATGCTATACAGGGTGCTTCATTGGTCTGACTTAGAGTCATCTGGAAGTCTTGGAAAGCCATATTCAGATTCTTGCTATCATGGAGATATATTCTGGACTCGATATGACTGCCTCTTGATACTGTTGAATGTATGCCCATAGTAATAATACCCTTTCAGTTCTGATGAAGAGAAATAGTCACATCCAGCTTTATAAATACATTTCCCAAGAGTAATCCAATAATACCTTCTCAAAATATGACAGCATGAGCCATATTTCATCCTGAAAATGCTATTTTCTTAGTTCAAGGTCCCAGGGAAAAAATAAGTAGGTAAATAAATTAAAAGTTAGTACAACCACAATAGAAGTTATGATAATGCACCTCTCAGATCTCTGACTACTAAGAGCATGATTGACCTGCTGCTGTGCTCTGCAATCCATTACTGTGTTTCCACTGAGGCCATGCTTCTTGTGGGCTCTGCCAGTGAATGACTGAGCAGGGCAGAGATGCGGACCTACTTGCTGGGTGACAGGAGACTCCTCTGACAAATGACTTTGATGTAAGGACTCTCCAAAGGCTTTGCCAAGTTCACTTAGAACTATACTGCCATCTAAGACCCTTCCACCCAGGGGTAGTTGTGTATCTCTGACAGGTCTCTCAGCTGCTCCTGTCTCCCTCTATATTTTTCCTAACAAATCTTTATGCAGCTAATAAATCCCATCTTGACATTTGCTTCATAGAAGCTGGTCTAACGCCATCACCTTTCAAGCTAAGATATTTACTGGCTTAGTTTTAAGGCCAACTGGAACTCATAAATTTGTGAATTTTATATCATGTTTTGAAGTCACTGTGTAATTATGTCTTTAAACAAGCTAGACTCACAGAGTGAAACTTTAAAGTAACTTTATTTTTGTCTCGAGCTATCCTTTCAAACTTATTTTCAGGGCTTTTTCCTTCCCACCTTCTTAGAGTAAGGTTGGGCAGATGTCATTGACTTTTATGTTATCTCCAGATAACCAAAAAGTTCTTTGAACATTTTAGTTTACCAAATTGTCTCAAGGCATCAATTGACATGCCCACTCCCATGTAATAGTCAAAGATCTATTAGAGTTTTATTAATGTTCTTCCTCCCCTTCAGTTTAGGTCTATGGAGCCATCTCTGAGTTTTAGCAAGTATTTAAAGCTGAGTCTTTTTCTCTATGATTGTTGGGGTACCCTGTCATTACCAGGGGCCTCTCACTCCTGTTTTCTTGATAGGGTCAAATGTAAGATGTCTGGGGGGATCTATCCAAGCAGCTGCAGTACCTTTCTGGTGAGGTCCCTAGACACATTCTGATGGCCCTCCTGAGCAACACCTAAGACAAGCCTACACTGACTGTCATCGCTGTGTCTACATCTGCTCCATAGGAAACAGATCCTTTGGCAAACTCTGGGCATGCAAGCTGCCTGAACATCACAGTCTCCTTGAGGAACACTGTCCACTTCAGCAAACACAGTCTCTCTTTCTTTGGCTTTCTCAGGCATTGTGTTTCTTACACTCAAGAGGATTCAAATCAAGTTCTATTTTAGTCTCATTCTAGACCTTTCCCAAGGCTTGATGCGATGAAAGAGCATCTTTTCTCTATTTCTCATAAGTTAGGGGTGAGTGGGGGGGGCAGAACCCTCGGTATGCAACATTTTTTACCAAAATTACCCTAATCTTCAAGCCCCCCTTTGGCCACTCTAACCTTTCTTGCAAGCTAGAGGTTCATTTTATGTTCCATGTCACTAGCATCAAGCATCCTTCTTTGTAGTGTTAAAGAACCTGCTTTTGTGGTCCCACTTTGGAATGTGCACCTGTTGGCACCTATTCAACGCATTGATATTCAAAATGTAGTCCAAGTACCAGCCGCATCCTCACGAGGGAGTTTGTACAGATGCTGAATCTCAGACCCCATCCCAGACCTGCTGAATCTGAATCTGTAACCTGGTCCCTAGGTGATTTGTATTCACAGAAACTTCTAAAAAGCACCAGCCTAGAGGACACACTGAGACAGGGGTAAGAAGTATCTTATTTTAACATTCTGTTACCACTGTACTTAATATTTATCCAATAAATGTTTATTGGCTACTGTGAGATACATGACATATTGAAAAGGCTTAATTAGAAACTTGAAGGGGAGCATGAACAGCCTCATACATAAACCAAATGCAAAGAATAAAATTAAAATGCTAAGAGATAATACAGTTCTGTAGGGTTTGGAAGGAGGGAAGATGATCTTTTTGGCTGGAAATTCAGGAGGGAAATCATTTGAATTAAGCCTTAAAAAACACATAGCACTTGGCCATGTAGAGCTGAGGAACTGGTCATTTTATGTAAACAGATTCGAGTAATAAAGGCACTGGGAGGCAAATCATAGGCACATAGACAGAGAGCAGCTATAGTTGACTGGAAGAGAGGGTATGTGAAGGTGATACTGAGGGCAACACTAAGGAAAATACAGCAGAGCTTTGAATGTTGAGTTGGCATTTATGTTTCATTTAGAGAAGAAGAGAAGGGGTTATTCTGGTGATGTACAGAAGTTGCTTCAGAAAATACTAATGTTTTGGAAAAATAGCTCGAGACTTTAAGTTCTGAGTTAAAATCTAGCTGGAGCAGAAACTACCAATCTGGAGATGAGGGTTGGATTGTGCCAGGTCAGTGATCCCAGCATTGACCCCACCATCTTGTGATGCTGCTCATTTCTCTATTTGAAAAAAAAATCCATGATAAACTAAGAACTATGGTCTCAAAGACACCCAGGGGGATTTGAAGAGGAAGAACATGCTGAATAAAGTGTTTGGGAGCCTGCTTTGGAGGAATGCCAATTTTCTGCTCCCCTTCACAACAAAACTTCGCTAATTGTCTGTATTTGCTATCTCTAATCCTTCAGCTCTCAGTACCTCTTCAGTATGGATCAAGCCCCATTCTGATAGTCTCCACTCAGCTGCCAGAGGGTTCTTTAGACATAGTCTGATTATGACAGTTTTCTGCTTCAAGGATTTAAATGTAGAATAAACACCAGTTTCTTACCATTGCCTAAAATGTAACATGGCCTGCTTCCTGCCTTCCTCTCCAAGCTTATCTCGGATTTTCCCACTTCTCATTCACTCTACTCTGGTCTCCCAGGCCAGAATTAGAATAAAACACACAGTAGGAGAGATGTAAGCTAAAAGAAAAGGAAAATTCTGTATGTTTCTCTATGTACATGTATGTATATAAATACTTTTTTTTTTACTATTGAGAATGATATATGATACATTGATCATTGTGGCTATTTTGGAGGTAGGGGAGAGATTGAGATGGAGAGGGGGAAATTTTTGTTCTGTTCTATCTGTAATGCTTTACCTATTGTATTTGAATCTAATTCATTACCTGTTCAGGAAAATCACATTCCTGGGTTTCTCCTTTACTCTTATATTACTACATGGCACATCGATCACCAAACGTGTGGGGTGTTTTTTCACACTTCAAGTAATTCTCTGCCACACCAGCTGGGTGTCCTCTAATCCAATCCAGTTCTGGCACTGCCTGGAGTCAGCATCAGATTCCACAAGTGAAGGGTTCAGTCCTGCAAGGCTGACTTCACTTCAGACACCAGCCTCAAGTGCTAGGTTGTCCCCTGGACTTCTGGCAAAACAGCTATAAGTAAGGGTTCCCACAACCCCTTCCTTGGGATTAGTAATTTGCTAGAATGGCTAACAGAATGCAGGGAAACACAATGACCAGTTTGTTATAAAGGATATGAGTGAACAGCTAGATGAAGGATTATATGGGGCCAGTTCCAGGAGGGTCCTGAGCACAGGAGCTTCTATCCTGGTGATGTCGGGCTGCACCATTCTCCTGACAGGTAAACGTGCTTTAACCTCCATGGTCTCTGACCCCTGTACTGTTGGGATTTTTATGGAGGCTTCATCATTTAAGCATGATTGTTAACTCAATCTCTAGCTCCTTTCCCCTTCCTAGAGCTGAAAGTTTTAAGCTTCTATTCATGTCTTTGTATTTCTGGTGACCAGCCATGATCCTGAAGCCATCCAGGCGCCCACCAAGGGTCACCTCATTAGAACAAAGACACTTCTCTCACCCAGGAAATTCCAAGGGGTTTGGGAACTCTTTTTCAGGAACTGGGGTCAAAGATGATGTTTTATTAGAACAAAAGATGTTCTTAGAGCTCTTTCTAATTAGGAAAGTATAAGTGTTTTAGGAGTTCTGTGCAAGGAACCAGGAAGAGACCAATATATATACTACTATATATACATTGAGTGGCCACATTATTATGACCACCTGACGTTTGTAGGCAAATTAGCCGTACACTGCATCGTATGGGATATGGAAGCCGAAGGCCTGTTCGAACACCTTTGCTGTCTGCAGTTACCAAGATAAAACGTCTCCAATTCGCACAGGAACACAAGGATCGAAAAAAAGTCATGTGGTCTGATAAATCATGTTTCCAGTTGCATCATGCAGATGGCAGAGTGAGAATTTGGCAGAAACAGCATGAAAGCATGCACCCCACGTGCATGAGTACAACCCTTCAAGGTGGGGGGGGGCAGTGTTATGGTTTGGGGCATGTTTTCCTGGCATGATTTGGGCCCTTTAATTCATGTGGAACAACGTCTAAATAGCACAACATACCTAAGTATCATTGCAGATCAAGTTCATCCTATCACGTTGATGGCGTATCCCAATGGTCGGCAAACTCATTAGTCAACAGAGACAAATATCAACAGTACAACAATAGAAATTTCTTTTGAAAGCCAAATTTTTTAAACTTAAACTATATAGGTAGGTACATTCAACTTTGAATTCAATTTTAAATTCATGGTTTTCATCTTCCGTTTTTCTATGCTTCTTCTTTGTAGCCATCTCAAACAGGGCACCCAAAAAAATGTTTCATTTTATAATAATAAAGCCACCAACACAAAAGAATTACAATTCTTAAATTGATGACAAAAATACCTGTAGGATTTGCAGCTGGTTGGAAAAATACAGGTAACTTTATGCTT
>NW_005370782.1:444945-451606 GCF_000412655.1 Myotis brandtii
GGCCCAACGAAGTACTGATGGGGTGGTCATAATAATCTGGTCACTCAGTATATATATATATATATATCCCACATTCAAAGGCTGCTTAATCGCGTTGTTTACCCATATCCTAAGAAAAAAATAACTTCTGTTGTGGTAAACAACCTGCTTCTCTATTTATAATGGTCTGGCCCTATAGCAACTTCAGCGTGAAATTATAGCTAATTTGCCTACAAACGTCAGGTGGTCATAATAATCTGGCCACTCAGTGTATATATATATTTTCTATTATTTCATACCACCTTAAAAATAAATTCTTGTATCCTTTGGCAAATTTTTAAGTTAGATTTTTAAAAAGACTTGGTTAGAATAAATCACTATACCTGCTATTCTGATGATTTTCAGACACTTTTTTCATTAATTAATTAACTTACTTATAAAGGAATCTGGGGCCCAGAATAATGGATTATTTTCTAGGCAGAAAATCTCAGAGACTCAGAAATTCGAATAACCCACTCATCTTTGTAGCAAATTCTAGGAATAGACCCAGAGGGAGCTGTGGCCTCAAGTCTATCAGTAATTCATCTAGTGGTTCATCTATCTGTTCACTTGTCTGTCCCTCTGGGGCCACAGAGGATTTAAAATGATTAATTGGGTCTCCTAATGACACTAATATCCTTAGATGACTGATACACCATCTCTAAGAGGTAGTCATCAAAATAACAATGAGATCATTGTTGGATTAACTTCCATGCAAAATGAGTATTCTGAAGGCAATAATATTTATTTGTATGTGTAGACCCTGGAGTTTTAAGAAAAACTTAAGTCTCCCTCCAGTAGAGCCACATTTCACATATGCTAAAGAACTAGGAAAGTGTCTCTTCCATATTGGTTTCAATTTGCACTAACTGTTCTAGAAGAATGCAGTTTTTACCACTACAGAGGTCAGCACCAAGTCAAGATGGATGGTCTCCAAAAGGAATCTGGGGCCCAGAATAATGGATTATTTTCTAGGCAGAAAATCTCAGAGACTCAGAAATTCGAATAACCCACTCATCTTTGTAGCAAATTCTAGGAATAGACCCAGAGGGAGCTTTGGCCTCAAGTCTATCAGTAATTCATCTAGTGCAGTAGTTTTCAACCTTCCTAATGCCGCTACCCTTTAATACAGTTCCTCATGTTGTGGTGACCCCCAACCATGAAATTATTTTCGTTGCTACTTCATAACTGTAATTTTGCTACTGTTATGAATTGTAATGTAAATATCTGATATGCAGGATGTATTTTCATTGTTACAAATTGAACATGCAAAATGAGTATTCTGAAGGCAATAACATTTATTTGTATGTGTAGACCCTGGAGTTTTAAGAAAAAAATAAGTCTCCCTCCAGTAGAGCCACTTTTCACATATGCTAAAGAACTAGGAAAGTGTCTCTTCCATATTGGTTTCAATTTGCACTAACTGTTCTAGAAGAATGCAGTTTTTACCACTACAGAGGTCAGCACCAAGTCAAGATGGATGGTCTCCAGCAGACAGAGTGGCCTAGGGAGGGAGGTCCTGTAGGGATAGTTGGGGGTGGTGACTCCCTTACAGATTCCTTTCTTTCCTCCCAAATTCCTGGAACTGCAACAAGCACCGGATCCCCAAACTTTATTTATACACATGCCCCATGTTCTTTCCAAGAGTAAGGATATTATGTTTTTATTCTACATGTGTGTGTTTTTCAATGGATTTTTAAAGAAAAGAAAAAAAAATGCCACACGAGCCTAAGGTAGATATATAGGTTACAAGGAATTACACTTTTCCGAGTCATATCACAGCAGGCAAGTGATATACTCTGTTGAACCTTTTCATGGGTACACTGTTAAAACATCTCACCAGAAAATACGTGTTAACCAAAAGTTAAATATTTTACTTATTATGACTTGTAAATAATGATCTTCCTAATAGAGATTTCCATCTTTATCAAATGTCAGTGAGTTCCTAAAGGACATTTTTATCCTGCAATACCCTGTAAAAGTGGGTCAGCAGAGTATGAAATCACTGAAGATTTAGGTATGACCACAATTGCCTCTGTAACTCAGAGTTAGAAAATGGATTGTCATTTCTGTAACTTTGTAATTTGTGACTGCCTTGTGTATTTTATTGACCTTAAATAATTCTTCTAAGAGAAGACTTATCAAAGCTCAGCAGTCTATTTGCTTTAACCAACGATGTTCAAAGAATTTGATATCACTTGATAAACTTGTACAGCTCTTTACTTGGAAAAATTCTGTCAGAGTAGAACCATGATAAGTGACAGCAAATCCATATTCTCCATTCCTGGCTTTTCTGTGCATTGTGTGACAGAACTTTCTGCAGTATATCTGTGTAAGAAGCTGAAGCATCTAAAAGAATAAAATGCCCACTTTTCTTTCACATGCCTCCTATGGAAAAATCAAAGCCATGGCTCAGTCTAACATCCCCTGACTCCCATACTGTGTCCCACACCTGCACTATTGAACTTTGAGAAGAGAGCAAAACACAAAGTGTGGTATCACTAAATCTATGTCCTATGCATCTCAAAGGAGACCTTTCCAGCATCTCTGTTTATCTCTTAAAAATTTCCTTCCTAATTCCCCAAGATGACCATTTCATATCTTCTTTCTGTGAATATTCATGCCTCCACAATGATAAAAATTTTTTAAACTTTAATGAGAAAGTAGAAGCATTCAAATAAGGAACGCATCATATAGCTATCTCAGAATGTCCCTTCTGATTAAGATGAAAGAAAAGCTGGTCTCTCCCCTCCACTTGCAGTCTTCACCCATTCACTGATTTTTTTCCAAACATTTTCTTTCTATTAAGTGGAAACAGACTTTAATATAATTCATATTAAAAACAACAAAAAGCCCTGGCTGGTGTGGCTCTGTTGGTTGGGTATCCTTTGCTGGTTCAATTCCCAGTCAGGGCACATGCCTGGGTCTCCTGCTCGATCCCCAATGGGGGGCCTGCGGTAGGCAGCTGATTGGTGTTTCTTTCTCACACCAATTGTGAGATATTTCTCGATATTTCTCTCATTCTATCTCTCCTTCTCCCTTCCTCTTTCTATAAAAATCAATAAAAAATATTTTAAAAACACAAAAAAACCAAAGTGTTCTTCTTATACTCCTCCAGCTACCACCTAATTTCCTTTCTCCCTTTAACAATATGGAAGGATTATCTCTATATTTTTATTTTTTTCTTTATTGATTAAGGTATTGCACATGTGTCCTTTAGGATTATCTCTATTGTTTATGTCTACTTCTTCACCTTTTATTTTCATTTAGCTAACTTTTTTTAGGTTTTTGTTATCACCACCCACTGAAATGTTCTCATCAATAATGAACCTCCATTCATTAAAATATCAGACTGTATCTTACTCAATGTCTCATTATAACTCAATATTATTGACCACTATTTCCTTATTTACATATTGTGCACTCTTGCTTTCTTTGATACATTTACCTGACTTTCCTACTGCCTCATTAACCACTCCTTTTCAATGTTGTCTTTTTAAATTAATAAATTAATTTTTTAAAATTAAGCTACTTTATTGAGATATGATTGACATGGAAAAAGCTGTACATGTTTAACAAATACAATTCAATGAGTAAATGTATCCATCAGTCAATGTTTCCTTCCACTCTCTTTATTATTTTGTGTGTGTGTGGTAAGCACACAACATAGGATCTACCCTCTTAGCAAATTGTAAGTAGGCAACACAGTATTGTGAGTTATAGGCACTATGCTTTATAGCAGACCTCCAGAACTGATTTATCTTGCATAACAGAAACTTGGTGCCCTTTGATCATCATCTCTTTATCCCCCAACCCCTGGCAACCACCATTCTAATCTCTGCTACTATGGGTTTGACTATTTTATATTCTACATTTAAATGATAGCATAGAGTATTTGTATTTTTGTGTCTGGCTTACTCCACTTCACACAATGCCCCCCTAGTCCATCCACGGTGTTTCAAGTGGCAGGATTTCCTTCTTTAAAATGTCTGAATAACATTCCTTTGTATGTCTATGCCACATTTCTTTATACATTCATCTGTCAATGGACATTCAGGTTACTTCCACCTCTTGGCTATTGTGAATAATGCTGCAATTAACATGATGCAGTTATCTTTTTTGAGATCCTGATTTTAATTCCTTTTGATAAATACCCAGAAGTAGAATTGCTGTATTATATGATAGTTCCATTTTTTTAATTGAGAAATGTGCCTCAACATAATCAGGGTCTTATATGACAAGTCTATAACTAATATCATACTCCACACTGGAAAGCTGAGTTTATCTAAGATTCAGAATAAGGCAAGGATGTCCACTCTTGCCACTTTTCTTCACTATAGTACTGGAAGTCCCAGCTAGAGCAATTAGAAATAAAAAAAAACACATGCAAATCAAAAAAAAAGAAGTAAAATTGTGTCTGTTTGCAGATGGCATGATCTTTATGTAGAAAACTCTAAAGACTCCACCAAAACCTACTAGAACTAATAAATGAATTCATTAAAATTGTAGGAAAGAAAATCAGTATACAAAATCAGTTGCATTTCTATATACTAACAATAAAATATGTGAAAAATAAATTAAGAAAACAATCCATTTTACAGTAACATCAAAAATAAATAAATACTTAGAAATATACTTAATCAAAGAAGTGAAATATTTGTACACTGAACACTATAAAACTTTGAGAAAAGAAATTGAAGAGGACATAAATAAATGTAAAGATATCCCATGTTGATGGACTAGAAGAATTCATATTGGTAAAATGTTTATGCTACCCAAAGTGATCTACCGATTCAGTGCAATCCATATTAAAATAGCAATGGCATTTTTCACAGGAATATAAAAAAATTATAAAATTCATAAAGAACCACAAAAGATTTTGAATAGCCAAAGTAATCTTGAGCAAGAAGAATAAAACTGGGGGCCTCTCACTTCCTGATTTCTAATTAGATTGCAGAGTTAATATTTTAAAACTTTTATTTAACAAAAATCTCACTGTATGTCAAGCATTATTATTTTTTATAGATACTAAATTATTTATGTTCTCAACAAACTAATAAAGTAGGTATTATTACTATTCCCATTTTATAAATGATGAAACTGAGACAAATTATGAAACTTGTGAGAAGAATCACTAGACATGGAACATATAAGGCTTAACCATGTAATATTTGTGTTCCCAGTAACTACCAAGGTGCCTGCTTATAGAAGAACTCTCCATGATCTCTTCAAAGTTAGCGTCACTGCCAAGTTATTCACAAGGCTTCCGACTGTCTGAATTTAGCTCTATATTTAGTAGTGATTTAAATCTCAACCTCATTCTCTCTCTCTCTCTCTCTCTCTCTCTCTCACACACACAGACACACACACACACACACACACACACACACATTCTCATACACCAGTTTCCTCTTTTTTCTTACCTTCTCCCCTTTCCTCCTAGCACGTTTCATCAACAGTTAATGATTAGTCAAAGAGAAATGTATAGGTATACTGGAATTACTTAAATCAAATGTTTCCAGAACTGACATGTATACTTTTTTAACTAGAGAACACTACCTTCATGTTACATGTCTGGAAACAGAGGTTTGTGTGCCACGCTAGCATGGCCAAGGGTAAACCTGAGGGAGGGCTGTGAAGGATTTAGAAAAGACAGACAAAGAGAATACAACTGGGGCTCGGAGGATCTTCCATGCCTGGATGAGGACACAGAAAGAACCGGCCTGTAAGCTGAGGCTTTATTTTATAGTCAGAGACAAACAAGGTAGTGGTCACCATAGTTACAATGTTCTTGTGAGTTTCTCTTGTTTTGGCAGCACTTGCTGCACCTCCCACAGCCCATTAGCTACCTAGGAAGGATTTAGGAAGTGTCATAGGTCAAGCTTAATTATGCTAAGAGGGCTGTGCCCTCCAAGCTGGGACTTGTTTGTGGCTCTGCCATAGGTCAATCTGAGACTTAACCCTATAGCTGCTCCCTACAGGTTTGCACAAGTTAAATGACATATCTAAGATCATATACTTGGCTGGTACGGAATTTAATACAAGTTTCCTGATTCACAACCTACTATTATTTTTATTTCTTCTCTTTGCTGTGTTGAATTAGATTAGAGATTTTTCCCTTTGGTCTGTTCACTAGGGAGAGTCCCCAACCACTTCTCCTGTTGTTTATTATTGTTTTATATATTTTTAAAGCAGAACAACCTGTATTTTTTACTACATAAAATCTTATGCATAATTCTAATGTATGGACAAGATGAAAGTGGAGCTAACTTCAGATCAAGTGCAGGTGGGTCATGGAGTCCTCACCATTCACTGACCCTCATTATCCTCCTCACTGTTACACTCCTCTTTAGTAGCCAAGAGAACCAAAGAAAATCAACAAATCAACAAATGACAAGTGCTGGCGAGGATACGGAGAAAAAGAAACCCTTGTGCACTGCTGGTGGGAATGCAGACTGGTGCAGCCACTGTGGAGAACAGTATGGAGTTTCCTCAAAAAACTAAATATGAACTCCCATTTGACCCAGCGATCCCACTTTTAGGAATATATCCCAAGAAACTAGAAACACCAATCAGAAAGGATATATGCACCCCTATGTTCATAGCAGCACAATTCACCATAGCTAAGGTTTGGAAACAGCCT
>NW_005370782.1:451906-452450 GCF_000412655.1 Myotis brandtii
AAGGGGGAGAGATCAACCAAAGGACTTGTATGCATGCATATAAGCCTAACCAATGGACACAGACACTAGGGGGGTGAGGGCATGAGTGGAGGGGTAATGGGGGGATAAGGACACATATGTAATACCTTAATAAGTGAAGAAATTAAAAGTTAAAAAAAAAAGATTCTTCGGGGCCTAGAAATGTATGTCACTTTATCGCATGAATATACAGCTTTATGGAACAGATTTTTACAATAATTCTATCATTGTTTTTACATTGGAAAAAATATATATTAAAAATTAAATTAAAAAAAAAACACTGGTAGACTGAATCAGTTAAAATATTAAACTGTTGGGGTCCAACCCCAGCAGGTCCAGGGGTTCCCAAAGGTGTGGACGGAGTCGGCGAAGAAGGAATGACACGGAGACAGCTTTCAGTTGATCAGCAGTCTAGCCAGGTTCTCTAGTTTGGTTCTCTTGCCAGGTTCTCTATTTATTGTCCTGTTACATCTGTATTTATACCATTTGATTTTAATCCTATCCATTCTATTCCAAAGGTTAGGGC
>NW_005370782.1:452643-468427 GCF_000412655.1 Myotis brandtii
GAGAGGTGACCTTGGTTAAAACACATAGCGCTAAGAAGGGGAGCAAACATATTAAGAACAGTATGCCATATACGCCAGGTCCCTTGAAACATATGCTGTGCAGATGTTTCTTCCCTGCAGCAACTGTGTCAAGCAGCAAGGATGGACCGGCCTCCGGCAAATTCCCCCTTTTTTATTTTTTAAATGATAGCGCGTGTAAATCAGCGGCCACTGAATCGGGAGATCACTTTGGGTAGTATAAACATTTTACCTATATGAATTCTGGAGATTCTTATTTGAATAAATTATAAAATAAGTAAAATAGTGGCTTTGGGTTTTGGGTTATATAAAGACAAACTGACTTTCTCCTTTGGATACATTAAGAGATTTTACTACTCTTCTTTTGGGGGAGTGCAAGAGCAGAACAAATATTTTGAAAGTATCGTAAATAATTTTTCTGGATACATCTAATATTTCTACTTTCTTAGCTTGGAGTATTTTTTAAAAGCCATATCCTTTTAAGTGTTTGAATTACATGATTCTCTGCCCATTGTACTATTGAGGACATGTCTGTCTTTCCTCCTCTTCATCTCTTTCCAACTATACTCTCCTTGTATGCCAAGAACAAGAGCTTCAGGGTGTTCACTCAGTTCTGGTGCCTCTTGCTTCCTGGGAGAAAAATGAAAAGGAAATGTGATTACTTCTCCTGCAGAGCAGCCTTCTCTGCTCTGTGGTCACCACAGTACTGGTGTCCCATGGAAAATAAGGGTCTGTGGCCAGATGCACGGATTTTCCTGTTGGAAGCCTGTTGGTGGCTTTAGCAGATGGATGCTTCTGGTGCCCAGGAAGGAAGGCAGATTCTGCCCTCTGTGCCTGATGGTGATAGTCTGGCATTATCTCAGGGTGTAAACCTGAGAGAGCAAGACCTTTCTACAGTGTTTGCTCAGCAGTGGTGTTTTATGACCATTAGACACTATCCATTATGGCTGTTTGATGACTCGTGCTCACACACACACACAGGGACACACTCTCACATACACTCATGCACACACATACACACACACACCTACACTTACACTTGTCCTTAGGGGTGCACCAGGGTGACTGAGCACAGCCTGTCATCATCACCTTAATATTCAGGCCTTTTGAGAGTTGAAATTTTACCTTCTTAGACATAACACCTACTCTGTTTCCTGACACAGATGAATAATATTTCTTCCAAATAAAAGCCCCAACTGGTAGTGTTTATAGAATATTTTATAGTTTATGAAGTATATTCAAGTTAATTATTTTATTTAAAAACACAAGAGTGTTGTTTTATTTTTATAGATTAAAATGAAAACAAAGCCCAAGGACACACCATTTTTTAAAAATATATTTTTATTGATTTCAGAGAGGAAAGGAGAGGGAAAGAGAGATAGAAACATCAATGATGAGAGAAAATCATTGATTGGCTGCCCCACACTGTGGATGCCACACATTGGGGATTGAGCCTGCAACCCGGGCATGTGCCCTGACCTGGAATCGAACCATAACCTCCTGGTTCATAGGTCAACACTCAACCACTGATCCATGCCAGCCTGGCAAGGACACACCATTTTATATGACAAACCTCTCTTTCTTTCTGTTTCTTACATATACCCCAATTCAGGGTGCTTTATTTTAAAATATTACAAACTAGAAGCTCAGCGCGCAAAATCACGTGAAACCCAGAGAGATCTTCCGCACCCCAAGACCCATCAGTGCACCAGTGACCGGTTATTTGGTCATTACGGTGTTATGGCGTTATGGCCACTGGCCTTTTATAATATAGATGATTGTAACATAAGAATTAGTCAGATATGAAAATGTAAAAAAAATAATGTAACTAGTATTCATTCACACATCACTCAGTTTAAGAAATAGAATATTGTAAATAGAATTGAACCCTGTGTATAGCTCTCCTTATCCATTTTTATTTTTCTTTTCCTGGTAAATAATCACTATTCTGTATCTGGTGTTTATTATTTTCTCATTTTAAAAATTTTATTACATATGTATGGATTTCTAACCAATGTCTAGTGCGTTTTCTGACAAGTTCCATAGTTTTTTTTGTCTCAGTTTGTCATTTATAAAATGGAAATAATAATATCTACTTTATTAGGTTGTCAAGAGCATAAATGATAAAAAGTGTTTGACTTACAATGAGATTTTGTTTAAAATGTTTTAAAGTACTCATGTATTTTTCTACTTCTTATTTTTTTTCACTACACTATAGGTTTGAGATTCACCCATCTTGATACATGTAATCCTAGTTAATTCATTTCCTCCACTTTCTAGTAGGCCATTTTTTATTACAATTACATTAGGATTTTTATACTTCTTCTCTTTTAAAATAATGCTGCTATAAACATTCTTATACATGTCAACATGGAAGAGAGCTTCTAAGAAATTTATAGAAGAATTTAATTGCCCAGTCAAGGATATGTACATTTTGAACCTCAGTTGTAGAAATTCTTCATATATTTGATTATATTTTTTTATATTTAAACTAGAGGCCCAAACCATGAAATTCTTGCAAGAGTCGGCCTTCCTTCCCCCAGCTACCAGCACTGGCTTCCCTCTGGCACCTGGGACCTGGGCTTCCCTCGCAGCTCTGACTTTGTCCAGAAAGTTGTCTGGAAGGATGTCTGGTCTATTTAGCATATTATGCTTTTATTATTATAGATTGGCTAATTATATCTTCTTACAACTTTTTTTACCCTCTTATGGTTACTTTTTTATAAGTTATATATTTAATGTAGTAATATTTAACATTTTCTGCCTTTATGGGATGTTTTTGTGGGGTTTAAATGAAGACTTTTTTTCCTATCCTGAGGTCATATAGTTTCTTAAATATTCTTCTAAAATCTTTTGAATTTTATAGAGATCTATAGATTTTTTGAATTTTATAGAGATCTATAGATTTTTTATAGATCTCTAATTTATTTGTTTTTTAAGGAATAATGAGATAGAAATCCAGTTTTATTTTTTTATATCTATATATATAAAACCCTACTATGCAAATAGATTGAATGGTGGAACAAACAAACAACCAGTTGCTATGACATGTGCTGACCATGATGGGAGTCAGCCGCAGCAGGATGGTGGAGCAGGTGAGCGGGGGCGCCAGACCAAGGCTGGGCACCAGTTGCTGTCATCGGGGCGAGTCTCTGGTGGTTACTGAAAATTATTTGCTCCTGCGCACTGTGGTCCCACCACGCCCTCGCACCTACTGCTGGCGCTCACACCTGCTGCTGGTGCCGGCCCCACTCGCACGCCCTGCTGGCACCTGGCACCAGCCCTGATCATTCAGCACTGTCAGCGGGTGCGAGGGGTGGCTGCCAGCCCCGATCACCCCTCAGGGCTTCTCCACCTCCCCATGCTCCCGAGGGGCGATCGGGCCCAGCAACTGCCTCTCACATCTGCTGCCAGAAATGGCCCTGCTCACACCCACTGCCGGTGCCAGCTCCACTGACACCCACAGCTGGCACCAGAGCTGCTGCTCGAAACTGCTGTCAGCGCTGGAGCTGCCTCTCACACCCGCTGCCGGTGCCCAGCACTGGTCTCGATCGCTCAGCGCCGTAGCAGGTGTGAGCGGCAGCTGCTGGCCCCGATTGCCCCTGAGGGCTTCTCCATCTCCCCCTGCTCCTGAGGGGCGATCAGGGCAGCAGTCACTGCTCACACCTGCTGATGGCACCAGCAATGGGTGCAAGAGGGGCTGGCAGACAGGGGACCGGGGGCAGTGGTGGGAGGGCCAGTTGGGGGCATGGAGGATGAGCCAAGACCCGCCCCTATGCCCACCACAGCCCACAGTTCCTTTCAAGGTGCATGCAGGGCTGGCAGACAGGGGACAGGGGGCAGTGGTGGGAGGGCCAGGTGGGGGCATGGAGGATGAGCTGAGACCCGCCCCTATGCCCACCGCAGCCTCACAGCCCGCAGTTCCTTTCAAGGTGCATGAATTCGTGCACTGGGCCCAAGTGTGTATATAATTATCTCAGTATAATTTATTCGATCTTCCTTTCCTTATGCCACTTCTGTCTTGTATCTAGTAGATAGGTAGGAAAATAGATAGATAGATAGATAGATAGATAGATAGATAAGATAGATTTAGCATCAACTGGAGTTTTTCTCTTCTGTTCGATTGCTACATTTGTCTCTAAACCAAATCCACAGTCTTACTTGCTTTATCTATGTATTAAGTATCACATAAAGTAATATTTATGATAATTTTTCTTTTTATATTTTCAGCTCTATCTTCTTTCATAAAAATTTAAGGATCTTCTCAAATTTGATGAAAAACTCTATGAATATTTTGATTGTCATACTATTTTCATCACTCTAAACTGCCCTTCCTGTAAAATCAAACTCTTTATTTTATCTATTTTTTTCTCAGATTTATGAGTATATGATTTTTGTCTCATCAAGGAGGTCCATTTTGGATATGGATTTATGTGTGTATGTTTAATGTATTCAATAAGTGGTAAGGCTGATAACTACTCTAAAGCACATGGTATAGGTTTCAGAATTCATCTAACTAAAAATGACCACTCCTTCCCTAGATGATTTGACTCAGTGGAAAGAGAATCAGCCTGTGGCCCTAGCCCATTTGGCTCAGTGGATAGAACATCGGCCTGAGGACCAAAGTGTCCTGGGTTCAGTTCTGGTCATGAGCACGTACCTTGGTTGCAGGCTCCCCCTCAGGCCCAAAACCTGGTCAGGGCTCATGCAGGAGGCAACCAATCAATGTGTTTCTCTCACATCGATGTTTCTCTCTGTCTTTTCCCCTCTCTTCCACTCTCCTTAAAAATCAATGGAAAAAATACCCTCGGGTGAGGATAAAAGAAAGAGAGAGAGAGAGAGAGGGAGAGAGATAGAGAGAGTCAGTCAACCTGCGGACTGAAGGATCCCAGGTTCTATTTTGGTCAAGGGCACATGTCCGGGCTGCAGGATCAGATCCCCAATAGGAGGTGCACAGGAAGCAGGCAATGAATGATTTTCTCTCATCATTGATATTTCTCTCTCTCTCCTTCACCCTTCCTCTTTGAAATCAATAAAAATATATTTTAAAAAATAAAAGGGCTCATGCAGGAGGCAACCAATTAATGTGTTTCTCTCACATCGATGTTTCTCTCTGTCTTTTCCCCTCTCTTCCACTCTCCTTAAAAATCAATGGAAAAAATATCCCTGGGTGAGGAGAGAGAGAGAGAGAAAAGAGAGAGAGAGAGTCAACCTGCTGCGGACTGAAGGATTCCAGGTTCTATTTTGGTCAAGGGCACATGTCCAGGCTGCAGGATCAGATCCCCAGTAGGAGGTGCACAGGAAGCAGGCAATGAATGATTTTCTCTCATCATTGATGTTTCTCTCTCTCTCCTTCACCCTTCCTCTTTGAAATCAATAAAAATATATTTTAAAAAATAAAATAAGATAAAAGTGACCACTCCCTTCAGTACTTTAGAATTACTGAAAAACCAAGGACATTATTTTACTTAAATGATGTCAGGAGACTTTGCTGGTGAGTTACACCTTAGGGATTATTATTCTTTTACATCATTTAGGCTCTTTCCTTGCTACAATAACACATAGTAGACACAGTTGAAAGAACTCTGACCTTGCAATCTCTGGCCTCTACTTCAGGCTCAGACTTTGCAACTTACGGTTGATGGGGAATCATTTACTTGAGCTTGGGTTTTCTCATCTGTAAATGAAAATAATAACACACAGCTTGCCATTTATTTTAGTAAAAATAAATGAGATAGTAAATGTGAAATGACCTAGCATACTATCCGCTATGTTTTAGATGTTTAACAAAAATTAATTTCCTTCCTCTTCAGAGGAACAAATTTCAGGATATCTTACCCAAATCTTTGTTAAGTAGCAAAAAAGAAACATTGTTTGCAGGTGATTTAACTAATTGTTAAAGTAATGACAGTAATGGCTTGATTAAATTTTAATGGCTAAAGGAGTATGATTTATTTCATATTCTGTAAAAATTGTAAGTGACTTATGTCAGGCTTTGGAACAAGATTCCTTTCTTAGAAATTTAGCTTTACTATTTACTAGCTATGTGATCTGGAGAAGTCAATTTTTGTATTGGTGACAATGCCTATGGAGATAATGCCTTTAAGGTCTTTATAAAAGTTAGAAATAGTAGATTCAAACTTCACACTGCACTGCCTGCTGCAGAGTAAGTGCTTAATAATTAGTAGCTGCTAATTTTAGCACTTAATAGGACTGAACTTTCAAATGCCTTGGCATAATGAGAGAAGGTACTTCTAAAGGTCTCTCTCCTTACTTGAGAACAATGTCATTGAGATTTGTCAATAAACAATAAATCATTTCTCTCTCTTTAATAATGTGAGCCTTAATACCTGGAATTTTCACAGTAACTTTCACAATCATCACTCAATGTGTGCACATAGGTAAGTGGGATAAAGGAAGATTGATGTTTGTTTATCCCAATTATTATTGCCAGATGTATATGCAAATCACAATCCCATCAGTATGCATTCAAATATTAGTAAAGAAATCAGTGGTCAAATACTTTCAAGTCTAGGACTGCAATGGCAGAGAAGGAAAGAGAAGAGATTCTAGACCTCCTGAGTGTTAAATTGGAGAATTGTGATTGACAAGGCACTGTCCAAAGACATGAACACATTTTTATATCTTTTCAATAAAAATGCAAAGATATTTTAAAATCTGCCATGGGTTTTCCCTTTTTGACAAAGCAGGGAACAGATAGGCTTACGTGCGAAGGGACAGATAGAACGGGAAGCTTTCTTCCCTGTGTGGATTCCCTACTTAAACCTAACGGACGCCCCTCCCTGATCTACAGCATCTTTTCCAGAGTGACAGCACCTCTCCCTTTGGCTCAACTCCTCCTCCATCTCCTCGGCCTCCCCTGCCGCCGTGTGGGGACGGCTCCCTTCCCACGTCTGTCTATCTGTCCCGGGGATGGGGCTTGGAAGTCATTTCAGCTGGTGGAGCCCCATTTCTCAGCCTTTTTAAATGATGTAACCCACATACACCTGTGGCTGCAATGGTGGCTCTGCCCCTGAGTGAGTGGGTAGTTTTTAGCCCATGAGGAACGTGTCTGCACGCTCTCCAACGGCCCCTCTTCCTAATCAGGACGCTGGAAAGTATTGGGACACGGAGTTCACCAAACCCCCCAGAACACCCCTTACTTAGACTTCAAGTTCTCTCTAATGTGTCTTCACATTTATTGTCTCTTCATTCAATGCTGGTAAAGGAGGCGGAGCGCGTGTCATTCGTCTCATTTGACAGCTCAGAGAGGAGAAACAAGACCCAGCAAGGGTTTGCTGTGCTCACAGAGCAAATCGGGAGCAGACCTGGATCTGGAAGGGAGGTCGGGCCTGTGGGTGGTCCCTGACCCAGGCTTCATGGCCTCAGGGCTGCCTCTCAGGCCTCAGGAACTCACCTGACCCTCCTACACCGAACCTGCAAGTGAGGCCTGAGGCCGCCCCTCCACGGGGAGGATCAGCCACCAGCCAGGGTCCCCCTCACTCCAGACAGAAAGGGTGTGGACCAGCTGAGTCAGGCCATCCATCCCGAGCCAGGGACTATGCTCAGTAGGAGCCAAGGAGATTGGCATCTTTCATAGAAACTTGTTAGGTTCTTAAACTGGGACTTGTGGTGAACAACATTCTCCAAATAACAAGTGTCGGCAATGGACAAGATTTTCTAGTTAAACTTTACAACTGGTTAGTTAGAAATCTCAGGTATCAAGGTGCTTTGGGTAGAACACCACACCACCCTCACAGAGGGGCTTGCTCTAACTTCTTTACGGGGGTGGCCCAGTCGGGGTCTGTGTTCGCAGACCTGTGTGTCTTGATCAAATCTTTGGTCATTCTCTGTCCTCTGTGGGGGTGAGAGGGTAGGAAGGGTGTGTGTGTGTGTGTGTAAGTCTGTGCAGCACACCAGCGCTGATTATTCTATTGCATGGGCGTTGCTGTCCTGGCTACAGTCCTTACACACTTTCTCTTTTTCCTCACTCTGTTGAGAAGATTTTTGTCCAGATCATTGACTCCATTGGTATGGCAGCCTCCCTATCCCCATCTTCAAGAAGGGAGACGCTGTTTATCTTTCTTGAGAAATCTTATGGTTTAGGTGGGAAAAGTCTGGCTCCCTGCAGGGCCCTGAGAGGAAGATCCAAGAAAGAAAATAAACCTGCATTTGTGGCATTTCCTGGCTGCCCAAGCATCTCTGCAACTGACATTGATAAAATTTCATCAAAGGCTTTGGACCATCAGCCCTACTGGTTATTAAAGCATTGTTTACTGTGGGAGTTACATTAGCATTTAAGACACTGGTCTTTTTTTTTTTTCTGCATAGAATGTGGCATACATTATCTCCATTTTTTTGTGTTATCACATTCCTGAACACAATGCAAATCCTAAGGCAGGGGTCCTCAAACTACAGCCCGCAGGCCACATGCAAATACAAATATTGTATTTGTTCCCGTTTTGTTTTTTTACTTCAAAATAAGATATGTGCAGTGTGCATAGGAATTTGTTCATAGTTTTTTTTTAAACTATAGTCCGGCCCTCCAACGGTCTGAGGGACAGTGAACTGGCCCCCTGTTTAAAAAGTTTGAGGACCCCTGTCCTAAGGTATATGGAAAGCAATTTTAAAATGTAGTATGACAGGTAAGGAAGTGTACTTAAACAATGGAAGGACACATCCCATTCTTTTGTAGAATGACTCAGCATTATAGATTTCATTTTCCCTAGGTTATTTTTTTAATTTTAATTTTTTCTGTTTTATTGAAATGGAATTAACATATAATACTGTATAAGTTAAAGTGTATGACATAAGAATTTGACATACATACACTGTGAAATGATTACCAAATAAGTTTAGTTAACATCCATCACCTCATACAGATAGATACAAAAAGAAAAAGAAAACCTATGTTCTTCTGTCTTGTGATGGGAGCTCTTAGGCATTATTCTCAACATATTTCATATATACTGTGCAACTTTCAAATATACTGCATGGTTAAATATAGTCATCATGTTGAATGTTACATCCCTAGTATTTACTTTATAACTAGATGTTTGTACCTTTTTATTACCTTAATTCAGTTCCCCTACCTCTGATCATTGTAAACCTTCTTCTATGAGTGGTTTTGTTGTAGTTGTTTTTTATTTAGATTCCACATATAAGTTAAATCATACAGTTTTTGTTTTTCTCTGACTTATTTCACTTAGTATAATTCCCATTAAGATTTATCCATGTTGTTGCAAAAGGTAGGATTTCCTTTTTTATGGCTGAATAATATCATTGTGTACATATATCATATTTTCTTTATCATTCATCAGTGGATACTTAAGTTGTTTTCATGTCTTGGCTAATGTAAATAATGCTGCTGTGAACATGGGGGTGCAGATATCTCTTGGACATGGAATTTTTGTTTCATATGTATATCCAGAAGTGGAATTTCTGGATCTTATGACAGTCCTATTTTTTAATTTTTTGAGAAAACTTCATGCTGTTTTCTATAGTGGCTGTGCTAGTTCACAATCCTGCCAACAATGCACGAGGTTTTCCCTTCCTCCACATCCCAGCCAGCATTTGCTGTTTCTTGTTTTATGAAGATAGCCATTCAAACAGGTGTCAAATGATATCTAGTGTGGATTTGCTTTGTATTTGCCTAATCAGAGCGTTAAGCACCTTTTCATGTACCAGTTGGTCATTTGTGTAGCTTCCTTGGGAAAATGTCTACTCAGGTCCTTTGCCTATTTTTCAATAGGATTATTTGTTCTTGTTTTTTGCTTGTTTGTTTTTTTTTGTGTGTGTGTGTGGGGGGGGGGGTTGCTATTGAGTTATATGTGTTCTTTATAAATTTTGGGGATTAACCCCTTAACAGATATATGCTTTGCAAATATTTTTCCCATTGCATTGGTTGTTTTGCACTCTGTTTATGGTTGCCTTTGCTGTGCAGAACATGTTTAGTGTTATGGAGTCCCACTTGCTTGTTTTTATTTTGAGGCTTGTACTTTAGGTGTCATCCAAAAAGTTATTGCCAAGACCCATGTCAAGGAGCCTTTTTTCCTATGTTTTCTTCTAGGACCCCTAACCCTAACCTTAACCCTAAACCTAATCCTACATTTAAGTCTTTAATTCATTTTGAGTACATTTTAGTGAATGATATAAGATACGAGTCTAGTTTCATTTTTTACATATGAAGCTCCAATGATCCCAACACCATTTACTGAAGAGACTGTCCAGTAAGTAGTCTTGGCTCTCTTGCCAAATATTAGTTGCCTATATATGCATGAGTTTATTACTGGGCTCTTGATTCTGTTTCATTGCTCTATGTGTCTGTTTTTATGTAGTACCACATTATTTTGATTATTGTAGCTTTTGATATTGCTTGAAATCAGGAAGTGTGATGCCTCCCACTTTGTTCTTTCTCAGGATTGCTTTGACTATTTGGGGGTCTTTTGCGGCTTCTTATAAACTTTAGGATTTTTGTTTTACTTCTGTGAAAGAACAAACCTTAAAAACAACCACGAGTAAAAGACACCAACAGAGCCATACTCCAAGAAATGTTGAAGTCTTTCAGGAAGTAGGAAAATTATACCAGATAGAAATATAAATTCACACAAAAGAATAAAATGTCAGTTTTATGGGAAATGGGTAAGAGTGTCTCTGCTCATAAGGGATTCAAACTCATTAGGAAGTAAAAAGGTGGGTGGAACAATTTATTATTCAGCAAAGTCAGCCTAAAGTATCATTAAATTAATATATTAAAATAATGTATTTTTATCTTAATCAGTGATCTAAAAGATTTTTAGTGAAATTAAAATATGCTTTACTTCTCTTTCTTCTCAGGACTTTACTTCACAACAATCTCTCAAAAGTCTTTTAGATTCTGGGGTTTACTTTCATATGTCAAAATAATGTGCTTACACTGCCATTCCTCAGTTCTCATTATTAATTGTCATCTATTTGATTTATGTAGTATGGATGTATTAAACTCTTCAACATCTTTTTTTTTTACTCACCCTTCTCTATATCTCACATTTTTATTGAAATAGTTCTTGTTGGTGTTCACTATGCATATTTTTATTGCAAACCCAGTAGAATCCTTCTCCTAAGTTTATTTAGTTGAACATCTTGTGTTTTTCCTAGAATTATTGATTGCCTGTTTCTTCATTTCCTTAATTTTCTATTACCCTACTTTTTCCCCACACACACTATGTTACCTAGCTGACAACCGTCAATATTATTTCCCAATATTATCTCCTCAGGCTTGGGCCAGGGCTGGTTTCTCTGGATCCTGGCTTTATTGTTCTTCCTGGGACTTGTGTTGGCAACCATTCCAGGAGTTTCTTTCATTGTCTTTATATACTGCCTGGATCCTGTCTTTTTTGGGGTTTGACTCTGTTTCTATGGAGATCAGTAGCTTTCTGAGAAAGTCTTCATTGGACACATTTTAATCTGTTTTTGGAGGGGCACAGCATATTCATACCACCAACACACACTATGTTCGGAAATGTCTTTGTCCATAGTAACTTTTTATAAAGGTTTTCAAGTGTTTGTTTTTTCACAAATTTCTTTGTTCTTCTCTCTGGAATTATTTTAACTTGAAGTTGAACTTCCAAGGTTAATGTCTAATTTTTTTAATCTGTTCTTTTTTATTTATTTTTTCTTCTCTGTTCTGACTTCTGAGAGCTTTTTTGAACTATGTTCCTCAATACTTTAATTGAATTATTTTATTACAGCTATCAGATTTTTAATATACAACCGTTCTTTCTTATTCTCTCATAGTTACATTTTACAGTGGGGCCTTGACTTACGAGTTTAATTCGTTCCGAGACCAAGCTCGTTAAGGAGCTCGTTAACTCAAATTACTCTATCAACTCAATGCAAAAAATCTGCCGAGAGACAGCTGGTATCTCAAAAAACGCGTTAGTCAGGACATTCGTAAGTTAAGGCCCCACTGTATTTTTTTTTATGAAATATGGCTTCTTATCTCTCTAAAGAAGTTATATTTATAGTTTTCTTTTGTGCCTCCTGACTTTTCCATATATTGACTATGGTTCATTTGGGTTTATCATTTGGGTTGTTTGTGTCTGTCTTTCATATTAGCTGTTTGTTTTTCTATGGGTGCATGTGTAAGAATGAGGTGCTGGGCAGATGGCTGAAAGCTCTTTGCACTTGGATGGGTTTTGATAACTGGTGGGTTTTATTGTAGGGTGATATGGTGATAAGACTGAATTTTCACTGATGTGTGTGTGTGTGTGTGTGTGTGTGTGTGTGTGTGTCTGAAAGGGGTGCAAATATCACTTTCTGGAAATCTCATCTCTGAGGCTCTACACTGTGTCCAGAGGAGAAGCCTCCAGTTCTCCTAACTGAGGGGGTATATCCTGCTCGTGTGGTTCTGGGAGCAGAGCAGCATAGGGTCTGATAGTTCAGCGGTTCATATCTAGAGTTTTACTTAACTTTGATGGTTTTATCTCATTCGCATCACTTGCCTGATGTTTAGGTTCATAGCCTCTCAGATTCAATTTCTCATGAGGATAAACCTTGGGTTTCCTTCCTGAGGCAGTGACAACTTGATGGTGAACAGGACCTGGGGGCCACACACTGTATATGTGTATCTATGATTATTTGTGGCCCTTGCCACCCGGTGCCTCACAGTTTGGATGCTGTCAGGGGTTCTTGTGACATGAATAAGTTACTTCTGATAGTAACTACTCACTTTGGGCTCTTTCCTGTTGTTTCTTTCATTCTGGAGGGTTTTTATATTTTAATATTTTATTATAACGTTGGTAGAGTCACAAAAGGGCGAAGAGATACATGTTTTTGATCAATTGCATCAAGTTTAAATATGAGTTCTGTGTTGCATTTTGAAGTCCTTGGGTAATTAAGGAGTAGAGAGATTAAAACAAAACAACACCCTCTACCACAAATGAAAAAAAAACCAAACAAAAAACCACTTTACCAGCTTGTGATGAAAATCCAGAAGCAGGGAAATCATATCAACTATTGCAGAAATCATGAAAATATGAACTAAGACAGTGACAGGACTGAATAGAAGAGTGTTAATGGGAGAGGGATTTAGGAGGTGGTTTCAACCAGACTTAGTGACTGGTTGAACATGAGTATGAATGTAATAAAAATTCAAGGATGATTCTAAGGTTTTTGACTTCATGACTGGGTAGAAGCCACCACCATCTTTTAAAGAGAACACAGGAGGAAGATTGGCAGAGGAATAGATCAGCTCTATTTTAAACTTACTAAATTTGAGATGCCTGAGGCTCACTCAAGTAGAGGAGCTCTAGATAGATACTTGGCTCTTGAAGTTTGAAGGGCAGGGACTGTAATGTTTGCTAGTCATCCCCAATGTCATGGTTGTGATGAGCTCCGATAATTATATTTTGTTAGTATAGCAATATTTCTAGAGCTCTTGACTCATTCAGCAGCAGATTTAAGAAATACAGTAATTCCATTTCAGAAACATCTGCCTTTATTTGAAATGAGAAAGAAATATAAGACCTCTGAGACTCATGTTTATAGAAATAAGGGATGATATATATGGACCAGGATCTGAAGCTTAGAGTTTAGGTTTGTCAGAGTGCGTGATTTCCATTCTCATAAAAATAAAGCATTACTGAATCTCAAGTCATCTTGAAGAGAATAAATATTAAAACAAGGACTTGAAATATTTCAGTGACCAACCAAACTCCTCTCAACCTTAAGAAAGCACACTAAATGAAAATATTTTCAGGTTTGCTATGAAAAAGTGATTCAGATTTGGGAGTTTACACAGAATGACTTGAGGTGAACTTGCTCAGAATAAAAAGTAGCATATAATCATCATTTCACATACATACTGGTTCTTATTTTCTTTAGATTCAGCAGAAAAAAAATCAACCATTCTTTCTTCAAACAAAATTAATTCTTTACTTTCTGTTCCATGTACTATCTCTTCATATCATTTTACCCACCAAATGTCTTTCTCCAGTCATTATTCTCTTCCATTTCCTCCTCTGAAAAGTCTTTTAATCGATACCTACCATATGACTCAGGCTTAAACTGGCCAAGATATTAAATCAGCCTGTGTTTAATGGCAACTGGACAATAGTGAAAGTTGAATGAAGTGTGATACTGGCAGTCGGTAGTCTGACAAGATAGAAAGAGAATTTTCCTTTTTTTTGTTTGTTTTTAGACTAAGCTTCACATTGCAAAATACTGGCTCAGGAAGTACTATTGCTTATGTATGTTTCCCTACTGTGTGTGGTGTGTGTATATGTGTGCGTGCGTGCGTGTGTGTGTGTGTGTGTGTGTGTGTGTGATGAAAGCTGCTTTTGGAGTGAAGTTGCATTCCTAGAAACATAAATTCTCCAAATTAGTTTGTTATATAGGTTAGTATGCAATAGGCATCATCTGACCATGTAGAAATTAAATATATATTTGTGCAGAGCAATATCAGAAAATTAGAAAGCACATTATTACAACATCTATTTTAATTGATATAAAAAACGTTTTGACTGATATACTTGACAGTTTTTTAAATTTCGAACCTCAATTCCATATTGCAATTAGATGCCTGATCCATTGTCTGAATTTTTACACAAATAATTGAATAGAATAAAGCTGAGGATAATAGCTACCCAGGTAACAAGGGGGTAAAAGGGCTATAACAAAAACAGGCATATTTATATGTTAAACAGTGATTTAAATATCAATTTAAATAATTCCAAAATGGTAGCTTAATGTAGTTTCTGACACACATGCAGTATTTTTATGTATTGCTTGGTATACACAAGTGTGTACCAGGCACTGAGTTAGAATGTAGAGTCTGCTATAAAGATGACCACCTGGTTTCTATTTTTGAAGGAGCTGCACTATGTAAGAGAGGCAGTGAAATAAGGCAATGCTTAAAATCTATGTTTTTAATTGAACTTTTGAAACCCAGCTGAAAACAGGAGCAGAATTGGCTTCAATAGCACTACCTTTTTTTCTATGGAATGAGAACTGAGCTGTTAGTTTAGAAGGAATTAATGTGATGTATAACACTTAAAGGAAGTAGAGTCCTTGCTCAAGCTTTTATATTAAACTAGAGGCCCAGGGCACGAAATTTGTGCAGGGGGGGGGAGGCGGGGTCCCTCAGCCTGGCCTGCACTCTCTGCAATCCGGGACCCCTACACCCTTTTCTTATCTAGCTAACCTCTTCACATTTAAAAAAAATTAACTGAAATACCACCTACTCTAGGAAATCCTCTTTGAACAAATCTCTTTACAATGTGTATTAAGTATTTTCGTAGTATACCATTCTTTTCCTTTAGCAGCAACTTAGAGTAGATGCAATGTGCTTCTCATTCTTGCATCTGAATTTTTTCTTGTTGCTCTTGTAATAGTGAAGCTTATCCAATTTACATTTGCAGGAAATCCTCTTTGAACAAATCTCTTTACAATGTGTATTAAGTATTTTCGTAGTATACCATTCTTTTCCTTTAGCAGCAACTGCAACTTAGAGCAATGTGCTTCTCATTCTTGCATCTGAATTTTTTCTTGTTGCTCTTGTAATAGTGAAGCTTATCCAATTTACATTTGCTCTTCAAGGGCTTATATTTGGTTCAGTTTCTGGTTGGCTCCCTACTTTTTTTTTTTAAGCAATAAATTCGGGTTGCGATAGTAAACCTCACTTGTAATCAAGCCTGTAGGTCTCCCTATCTGAATATTTCTATAATACCTATCACTTTAGCATACCAGAGATTGTGTTCATTTATAGGAAATAACAATAAATGTCACC
>NW_005370782.1:468990-470985 GCF_000412655.1 Myotis brandtii
GCCTCACTTGTTCTGTGCCTTTACAGAGGGGTGAGTAGGGGCTGAGGGAATTCGGGGAAACCCAGACAGAATTCTCCTCCTGCAAGATTTTGCTAAGCTGGCGCCCGGGACTGCCGCGTGGCTTCTTTGCCCAGGACCACCGAGCATTTGTCCAATTAAAACCTGGACACACAGCAATAACAAAGGCACTGGTCTCCTACTGCCAATGTGTGTGGATCAAACCCCAGCCTCAGGAACTCACCCCCGCAGTCAGGACCGGCCCGATGGGTGGACCTGGGCTGGTGCTCCTAACTCTGGGGAAAGGGAGACTTCCCATGACCTAGGAAACTATTAACCAAAAAATCAGAGAAGCACAGAGGATGATTCAAAAAACACGTAAGATCACACAGAACCTAGCGAGAGAACCTGGCTGAAGAACCTAGAGTCAGAACCTAGGGACAGGACCAAGATGGCGGCATAGGTAAATACCGGAGACTGCTGCCGCAAACAACCACTTCAAAAATACAACTAAAAGACGGAACGGACATCACCCAGAACCACAGGAAGGCTGGCTGAGGAGAGACTCTTCAACTAGAAGGAAAAATAACAGCACACCGAGGCTCAGAGGAGGCGCAGTGTGGAAAATACTCAGGTGCGGAGGTGCGCGCGCAAAGCGGGCTGGTGGCTGAGAGCGCGGTTGTCGTTTTCGGTCAGGGGGGAGTCTCAGACTCTGAGCTCCAGATACGGGCGAATCGCTGGGGACTCGGACCCAAACGGGAGAAGCGGGAGTGTCTGGCATCAGTTGGAAGGCAGCTTTCCCTCCGAGGTTTGCAGCGGTTCCGGGGGTTCTGAGAAGCAGAGCCTCTGGGAACAGGACTGAGGGCACCATAACGGCTCCCTCCGCCCGCCCTGTTGAGCCCGCCCCGCCCAAGCCCTGCGCAGAGCCATTTGCCGGATCGCCTCAGGCAAAGGCTAGATTAGCACCTCCCCAGAGGACAGAAGTTTTCCGCGGCAGACACAGCTGATTCACACAGCCAGTCGGCCTGGTGGTCAAATCCCTCTAGTATTAACTACAACAATCAAGGCTCAACTAGAACAAGACTGCGCACAAAGACCACTAGAGGGTGCACCAAGAAAGCATAAAAAATGCGGAGACAAAAAAACATGACAGAAATGGAGGATATAGAGCTAAAAATCGCAATTTTGAGGGCTTGCAAAAATGTGCTAGAAGCTGTCAATAAACTTGAGGAGAGAGTCACGAAAACTAATGAGACCCTCGATGCTATGATAAAGAACCAACTAGAAATTAAGCATACACGGACTGAAATAAAGAATATTATACAGACACCCAATAGCAGACCAGAGGAGCGCAAGAATCAAGTCAAAGATTTGAAATGCGAAGAAGCAAAAAACACCCAACCGGAAAAGCAAAATGAAAAAAGAATCCGAAAATACGAAGATAGTGTAAGGAGCCTCTGGGACAGCTTCAAGCGTACCAACATCAGAATAATAGGGGTGCCAGAAGATGAGAGACAGCAAGATATTGAAAACCTATTTGAAGAAATAATGGCAGAAAACTTCCCCCACCTGGTGAAAGAAATGGACTTACAGGTCCAAGAAGCGCAGAGAACCCCAAACAAAAGGAATCCAAAGAGGACCACACCAAGACACATCATAATTAAAATTTCCACACATATTTTTTTTATTTAATTCACAGCACATACTCTTTGTACTAATTGTTGGAAAATTACCCTAGCAATTGCCTCTGTTCCTCTCTATATTGTTGCCTTACATTCTGATGCCATTACTGCGCTTTATCATCCACTCGCTCTAATAAGATTGTGAATTTTTTAAGGGCAGAGATCATGACTTGAGCTTGTGTTTATCTGTCATGGTGCCTAGATAAATACTCAAATGCCATCCAGTCCAAATGACTGTGATGAGAGAGGCCCACCGTTGCTGGAGACCTCTGATTTTTATTTAAGGGGCTTCACTTGTCTTTGCCTTTTCAGAAGG
>NW_005370782.1:471862-479659 GCF_000412655.1 Myotis brandtii
TCTGTCATGGTGCCTAGATAAATACTCAAATGCCATCCAGTCCAAATGACTGTGATGTGAGAGGCCCACCGTTGCTGGAGACCTCTGGTTTTTATTTAAGGAGCCTCACTTGTTCTGTGCCTTTACAGAGGGGTGAGTAGGGGCTGAGGGAATTCGGGGAAACCCAGACAGAATTCTCCTCCTGCAAGATTTTGCTAAGCTGGCGCCCGGGACTGCCGCACGGCTTCTTTGCCCAGGACCAGCATTTGTCCAATTAAAACCTGCACACACAGCAATAACAAAGGCATTGGTCTCCTACTGCCAAGGTGTGTGGATCAAACCCCAGCCTGCAGGAACTCACCCCGCAGTCAGGACCGGCCCGATGGGTGGACCTGGGCTGGTGCTCCTAACTCTGGGGAAAGGGAGACTTCCCATGACCTAGAAAACTATTAACCGAAAAATCAGAGAAGCACAGAGGATGATTCAAAAAACAGGTAAGATAACGCTGGCGATTCCTTCAATCTCTGGTATAAAAACAAACCAAAACAAAACCCTGAACTTGTACACACATGCGCGGAAAAACATTGCTCAAGGGAAAAGCGAATCAGACCCAGGCCGAAGGGCTATGGGCTAGAGGCCCCGGACTCCACGCCATGCGCCCGAACAGGTCCATAGCGCAGGCTGGTCGGAGGAACAGCTTCTTCACCTGGGACCTCTGGTGGCTTGGCCTCTTCACCCTGGGACCTCAGGGTGGCTTGGCTTGGCTTGGCCTCTTTGCAGCCACCAGGACACCTGCTGTGCCCACTCCCACCCCTCAAAGCAGCAGGCCCCACCCCCCTGCTGTGGGGGCCGCCATTTTGTTACTGTGTGATGGTCAATTTGCATATTATGTATTATATAGGATAGCATTTTTCCTGTTACTTTGGGATGGTTTTGCCCTCCACTTTTAAGGAAACATGAGAATAGATTAGATCATCTATAAAGGTCTCTATTTTCATTCTAAGGTTACATAAAAAGGGCAGAAGCATCCTTTAAAATGAAACTTTCCATTAGAAGATTTGGGTATTGAGAAGATTGAAATTTTAATCTTTTTTCACTAAAAGTTACCAAAAACTGGTCAGAGCAAAGAAGAGCACGATGGTTTCTGCGACTTTGATACCACACACTGTAAAACAGGAAAATGCATACTTCAGAGAAAAATTCAAGTGTCTATCAAAGTACAAGAATTATTTGTTTTATATTCTGTTTTGTAGGAATGACTGTTTTCTTTTAGAATCTGTAGCATATTTTTGGAGATAATGGCTTGATAGTTTTTCTGTTATTTCAACAAAAAATGTATTTTACTAAATAATGCTTTTATTTAAAATATCAAACAATATAAATCAAGAAAAAAAGAATCTGGTGTAATCATAATATTGTAGTAGATTTGATTTCAAATTTTAAATTATACGAAGTTACCTTAATTTCCCCCCATAGCATATAGATTTACCTGCAAAGCTAGATAAGAATTATTGATGTTTATAGTAAGGGGCTTGTCCTTCTTTATGCTGTAACTTGACATTTTCTCTCCATTTTTATTTTGTCGAAAATATACAAAATATATTTTAGGCAAATAGATTTTAGACAAAATATAATAGTATATTTAAAAGAAGTAAAGGTATAGAGCCAGTTGAATTTCTCTCCATTGGTTGATTTAGTTATTGATTACAAGGGAAGGAGTCTGCTGTGAGGGTTACTATACATACAAGCAACTCATCAGACAAAGGCGCTCCTCAGCAAACTCAGAGTAAGAAGCCTTCCATGTAGCCATTCCATCTTGGGGTGGTTTTCTCTGACACATTCATCTGGGAGGAATTCTGATATATGGAGTGAGAGTCAAACCTGGAATATGGTGCGAGCTTTTAGTTCCTTTACCTGGAGTGGAGTCCCTGTATTCTCCACCTGCCTGCCCAGGGGGACACTCCACCCACCTGCTGTTTTCTGCACTGCCTGCATTGAGAGATGGTTCCTACTTAGGCTGAAATAAATGTTTTCATCTATAGCTGTCTCAGTTTCCAACTAACATTTTACAAAACTGAAAGCTAAAAGTAGCAACTTTTCTTCCAGGAGAGGCGAACCTTTTATAAACTATATTTTCTGACTAATACAAATAATTTTTGTACTTCTTCATTTTCATTCAGAATAATCCAGACATTATAAACTCTATGTGTACAGTACTCCTGGATAAGAGGTAGGATTTTATGAAACACTGTGAGTTGCTATGATAGGGGTATGGGTGTATTTGGAATATTATTGAGTACATTATTGGGAAAAATATTATGAGATCTGTTTTCCCTCCCCAACAAAATCCATTCAGACAGACTGTGACAACCCTTTCCCCATCAGTGTCACTCTGTTTGGTGGCTATACCATCTTCCTTGGACTCTAGCAGGGAAGAAAGGGGCTATTCTAAATATTATCTCCAAATATGGTTGCAGGTCCTTTTGTTTAAACTAGAAACATTAATAGATAATCCCTAACCTGGTGAATTCTATAAAAGACATACATTACTTTTCAAATATTCTATTCCAGGAACAGTAGAGAGAAATGTTGCCATTATTCTATTTGTGGGGTCAAATGAGTCTGAGGGCAGGTCAACTCTGGGTCTTCAGTGTGACCTGGGAAGTGGGATTGCTTTCTGCGTTTTGAAGACTTGTGGTGAAGGTATTACAGGAATAAACAACTCATTTTGTGGTAGTTGGTTTCAAAATTATTAAAAGAGGCTCCCATGCATTAGAAATAATTATAATTGAATGTTATCTGAACACTATAGCTCTAGCCATATGACGTCTCTTGTGAAAATTAATGATTATTAGTTTTCTAGACCATTAAGCAGATCCTGGAGTAAAGATCAAAGTTGGTTTTGTGAATTTTCTTCCTCACAAGTTTTGGTGCCTAATATAATTATCACAATTTTTAGTGATTTCCTTGAAGAGAACTGATTAGCCTCATGAATGACTTCATTAGAGATTACCAAGCTAACAGAGGCAGGAATGAATCTTGATGGCTTAGTCCTTCCTCCTGCAACTTCAGACAATAGTAAACAATTGCTTTTCAAAAGCTCACACACCACTGCACTGTCTTTAATGCATAATGCTTATTTTCAGGGTTATTCCGAGGTTAAATGAATCCAAAAGTTATATCCATGGATTAGACTCTAATTCTTCCGATTGTTAGAGCAGGGAGTGATGCACACTGCAAAATCTGAGAGAGCTCAACCCCTCCACCCCTTCACCTGTCCCTTGCCTCCACAGCTGTCAGCCTGCTCGCTCTCTCTCTGAGTCTGTCTCTATTTTTGGTTGTTAGTTAATTTTGTTCAATAGATTCCACATACAGGTGGAAAGACTCGGTACTTGTCTTTCTCTGACTGGCTTATTTCATTTAGCATAGTGCTCTCCAAGTCCATCTATGCTGTCACAATGAGTAAGATTTCCTTTTTTATGGCCAAGTAGTATAAATGTACAATAGCTGTTTTATCTACTCACCTACTGTTGGGCACTTGGGCTGCTTCCAAATCATGGCTATTGTAAGTAACGCTGCAATGAATGTAGGGGTGCATATATTCTTCCGAATTAGTGTTTCAGGTTTCTTCAGATAAATTGCCAGAAGTGGAATTGTTGGGTCATAAGGCAGTTCCATTTTTAATTTTTTAAAGAGAAAGAAACTCAGGGACACAGACAACAGTGTGGTGATTACTGGGAGTGGGACTGGGGGTGTGGAGGAAGGTATAGGGGGATAAATGGTGATGGATGAGAACTTGGGGTGGTGAACACACAGAACAGTGTACAGATAATGTGTTGTGGAATTGTGCACTTGAAAACTGTGTAATTTTGTTAACCAGTGTCACCTCAAGAAAAAGAAAAAAACAAAAACAAAAAATTGAGAAATTCTCCTTCTCCTTCCTCCCTGAATTTATACCATAATTACTGGGTTGGCAAATTAAACATAATTATCTTTTCATTTCTGACTTGATACTTAGAGGAACATCCTCCTGTTTATATGATATGGCAGGATTGACATAGAAACCAAAGGCTCCCACCTGTCTTTCTTAACAGCTTCTCATTTGCCCAGAATCCTGTGAACATCAAATCAATTAAACATGGAGGAAGCATGAGGACTTGTTAGAAAATGACTTTAACTAACCTTTATTTTGCTTTTCAAAAAGAAAATAAACTAAACTCAGTGGTTTTTATTTTCCTTTCTAAGAGAGAAAGTGTTTTAGTAAACAAAGTCTTATTTGGTACCCCAATTAGAAAGCAGATAAAACCAGAACTTTCGCACCTGAATGAGAGGTGATGGGTATGGAGTCCTAGCTGCCACCCCCCTTTCTCCAAGAAGCCTCTCCGGGAAGCCTAGGACTTCTCAGAACACATTTTGAAAACCATTAGGCAATATGATCTTTAAAAGCCCTTAAGTTCCAATACACTGTAATTCCAACAAGTAATTACTGAATGTGCCCAGGTTATTTACTCTATACTCTGCTACACCACATGGAAAATTGACAGAAGAGGTTCCTTACATCAGTGGAACCATCCTTTGCTGGGAAAATGGAAAGTCAAAGAACACTTGAGGGTGTGTGGGGGCCAGTATGGGAGGCAGAGAGGAGTGTTGTGTTTGGTGTTAGTGAGGCATGAACAGAGATAATGCTCTTTCGTAAAGATTCTTTGGCTCGCTGGTCCCATGCCCTTCCTTTCCCAGGGACATGACTAGAAAACATTTCAAGAGTACCCTTCCAGGCTGTGTTGTCATAATTTTACTCTCCATAAGTACTACAGAAGTGGAGCTTTGTGATTTAAAAAATTTATGTAAATAATGTCACACTAGATAATTCTAAATTTTAAAACTCACTCTAATGTTCTTGAAAACTCTTCACATTCATGCTTACTGGACTAATTTATTTTTAATGTATTTCACAATCCTATATAATAAAAGGCTAATATGCAAATTGTCCCCTCCACCCAGAGTTTGACCTGGAGTTTGACCAGGAGGCGGGGCCAGCCAGCCAACTGCCCGCGGCCCCTCCTCCTGGCCTGCCTGGCCCAATTGGCCCTGATGGAAGCAGGCTGGCTGGACCCCACCCGTGCACGAATTCGTGCACTGGGCCTCTAGTATGAATATATCAAAAATTATCCATTCCCTATGAGTAGGCACTTATTTTTTGCTACTACAAATAATGTTATAGTAAACATCAGTAAACATCTTCTACATGTAATCTGATATATTGCAAGAGTTCCTTCATGTCAAATACCAACAAGCAGAATTGCTGGGCAAAAAAGTAGCAACTTTTAAACTTATTAGAAATTGTGATTTTGTTCTTCAAAGTGGTCTTATAAATTTTACTACCAAAAACTCTTCATGAAATTTCTATCCATAGAAACATGGCAGTCTCAGATATTTAATTTTGTTTCTGTTTCAGTGGCTGTGAAATAATATATCACTGTTGTATTTGAACAATTTTCATAGCTGAAGAATTCTAGCATCTTTTTCAATGTATACTGTTAGTTCAGAATTCCTCTTAGTGAATTGCATGTTAAAATGCATTTCTTTTTTTTCTGAGTTATTTTTCTTCAAGTTCTTTTATTATGAATGCTAAGCTAATCTTCTATCTGTTGTTTATGTGTTATAAATGTCTTCTCCAGTTCATTTTTTCCTTTTGAGGTGATAAATTTATCATTCTTACTCTTCATGATTTATGCTTTCTGTATCTTTATCTCATGCCAATATATATGTGTGTCTGTACATTTACCATAGATACAATATTTCTAAATTTAAAATTTTGTCCATATTTAGGTTTTAATATATCAAAAATGTATTCATTTACATGCTTTGAGAAATTAGTCTAAATTTCTTTTATTTTTTTCATGTGAAAAAACAGTTGTGCCAACTTCATTAATTGCTCATTTTTTTTACTGCTATGTCTTCCATATAAGTCCGTGTGCATGTGTGTGTGTGTGTGTGTGTGTGTGTGTGTGTGTGTGTGTGTGTATGTGTATTCTGGGACTCTCTGTTTTATTCCAATGATTTTTAGTTGTTCTGTGATAACACCACACTGTCCAATAATCATACCTCTTGAATCATTTATTTTTCCTTGAATCACTTTTTAATTTATTTATCCTTATTGTTTAAAGTATTACAGATGTCTCCTTCCTCCTCCCATTGATCCCCTCCACCCTGCACCATCCTCCAGGCCTACCTCTCTATTGTCAGTGTTCAAGGGTTATGGATATATGCATATAAGTTCATTAGTTAATTTCCCCCCTCCCTTCCCTCTAAGATTCATCATTCTGTGCCATGCTTCTGTGTCTTCAGATCTGTTTTGTTTGTCAGTTTATTTTGTTCTTTAGATTCCACGTATGCGTGAAATCAGGTGATACTTGTATTTCTCTGATTGGCTTATTTTGCTTAGTATTTATATCTTCCAGGTCCCTCTATGCTGTCTCAAAGAGTAAGAGATCCTTCTTTTTACAGCTGCATAGCATTCCATTGTGTGAATGTACTGCAGCTTTTTGATCCACTCATCTACTAGTACTGATGGGTACTTGTACTATTTCCAGATATTTTTTGGATGAAATGTTCTGTGTATAATCATTAAGTCTACCTGATTTAATGTATCATTTAAGACCATTGTTTTGTTATTACTTTTCTGTCTGGATGATCTAAGTTAGTTCTTAAAATCCCTTACTACTATATATAACTGTTATCAATTTCTTTATTTTTTTTAATATATGTTATTGATTTTTTTTACAGAGAGGAAGGGAGAGGGATAGACAGTTAGAAACATCGATGAGAGAGAAACATTGATCAGCTGCTTCCTGCACACCCCCAACTGGGGATGTGCCCGCAACCAAGGTACATGCCCTTGACTGGAATCAAACCTGGGACCTTTCAGTCCACAGGCCGACGCTCTAGCCACTGAGCCAAACTGGTTAGGGCATCAATTTCTTTCTTTATGTCTCTTGATATTGCTTTACATATTTAGGTATTTCTATGTTAGATGAATAGACATTTATAAATGTTACTAGAGGCCTGGTGCACGAAAGTTGTGCATGGCATGGAGGTGGGGGGTCCTTCAGCCCAGCATGCACCCTCTCCAATCCGGGACCCCTTGGGGATGCCTGACTACTGGTTTAGGCCCGATCCTACAGTTGAACATCCCTCTTGCCCCTAACTGCTCTCCCCTTCTAGCCTGATCACCCCTAACCACCTCTGCCTAACTGCCTGATCGCCCTTAACCGCCTCTGCCTGCCTGCCTGATTGTCCCTAACTGCTCTCCCCTGCCAGCCTGATTTCCAATAACTGCTCTGCCTGCCTTCCTGATTGCCTCTAACTGCCTCTGCCTTGGCCCCCGCCACTGTGGCTTTGTCCGGAAGGATGTCTGGAAGACATCCAAGCTATCTGGTCTAATTAGCATATTACCCTTTTATTAGTATAGACTAGAGGCCCGGTGCACGAAATTTGTGCACTGGGGGGTGGGGTTCCCTCAGCCCAGCCTGCCCCCTCACAGTCCGGGAGCCCTCAGTGGATGTCCTACTGACGGCCACAGTCTGGCAGCAGAGGCATGGAGCAGGTGCCGTGTGTGTGTGTGTGTGTGTGTGTGTGTGTGTGTGTGTGTCCACTGGGGGCCTGCTCCCAGCTGCATTGGAGGCTCAGAGCAGCTGCTGTGTGTGTGTGTGTGTGTGTGTGTGTGTGTGAGTGTGTGTGTCTGCTGGGGGCCTGCCCCCAGCCACACTGTGGAGGCTTGGAGCAGGCGCCCCTCTGTGTTGATCTCTCAGGCTCCTG
>NW_005370782.1:479868-512846 GCF_000412655.1 Myotis brandtii
CCATGGGGTCCCAGCTGGCAGCGGGGCTTAGGCGGCACACGGGGGTCCCGGCTGGGGGCAGGGCTTAGGTGCACAGGGCTAAGGCGACACACAGGGGTCCCAGCTGGGGGCGGAGCTTAGGTGAAGTGATTGCGCCGCCTAAGCCCGGCCGCCCAGGGCCACACACGGGGCCCGGATGGTGTTTGGCGCTGGCCAGCCCTGCCTGCAGTATGCAAATTAGCCAATGGGAAGCGTAGCAAATGTACGGTCAATTACCCTTTTTGTCTTTTATTAGATAGGATATCCTCTTCTTGTATTAACCCCTTTATCATGATGCAATGTCCTTTGTGTATTTTAACAGTCTTTTTTTTAGTCTTTTTTTTTTTCTGATATGGGTATTGCTACCCCAACTTTCTTATTTCATTTCAGTTTTCAGGGAATATTATTTAAATCTCTTTACTCTTAGTCTCTGTGTGTCTTTATATCTAATAGGAGACTTTTGTAGGCAGCATATACTAATAGAAGGGTCTTTGTTTTTTTATTCATTCAGCCACCCAATATCTTTTTTATTTGAACATTTAGTCCATTTACATTTAAAGTAACTGTTAATATGTATTTACTTATTGCCATTTTAATTTTTTTTTTTAGCTCTCTGTTTCATCTCTTGTTCTCTTTTCTTGTACATTGATGACTTTCCTCAGTGTTATATTTGGGTTCCTTTCTCTTGATTTCTTTTGTATCTTTTATTAGTTTTTGATTTGTGGTTGCTAGGAGATTCATAAATATCAACCTATATGTATAGTAATCTATTTTAAGTTGGTAAGCTTTTAAGTTGGAATGCATTCTAAAAGCACTACATTTTTTAAAATTTATTTTATTATTTATCTGTTTGTTAATCAACATCATTTTTTATCCTCACCTGAGGGTATTTTCCATTTATTTTTAGAGAGAGTGGAAGAGAGAGGGAAAGACAGAGAGAAATATCAATGTGAGAGAAACATCCATTGGTTGCCTCCTGCACTCACCCTGGAGCCTGCAACCGAGGTACGTGCCCTTGACTGGAATTGAACCTAGGACCCTTCAGCCTGCAAACTAACACTCTATCCACTGAGCCAAATCAGCTAGGGCTAAAAGCACTACATTTTTATTCACTCCTTCCACACTTTGTTTTTGACATCATCTTTATAAATTTTTGTTTTTTATCCCCTAACTATTTAAAATAGATATAGTTGACTTTGCCACTATTGTCTTTTAACCTTCATACTAGCTTTTAAGTGGCTGATCTACTACCTCTACTATATACTTTGCCTTTACAAGAGATTTTTTTTTCATATAGTTTCTTATTACTGGTTATGACCTTTCTTTTCCAATTAAAAAAAGAAATGTTAATGGATTTGGTAAAGCTGTTTTTGTGCTGATGAACTCTTTAGTTTTTGTTTGTCTGGGAAGCACTTATCTCCTTTTCCAATTCTGAATAATAACCATGCTGGGTAGAGTATTTTAAATTGTAGATTTCTTTATTTAAACACTTTAAATAGATCCTGCCACCCCCTCTGGTCTAAAAATTTCTGCTGACAAATCTGCTGAGAGCCTTATAGAATACTAGAGGCCCAGTGCACAAATTCATGCATGGGTGGAGTCCTTCAGCCTGGCCGGCGATCGGGGATGTCTCGCCCAGTCCTGAAAAAGGAACTGCAAAGGTTGGCTGGCTAGCTGGGGGGAGGGACTATGGGAGGTTGGCAGGCTGTGAGAGATTGGCTGGCTATGGGAGGTTAGCTGTGGGAGCACACTGACCACCAGGGGGCAGCTCCTGCGTTGAGCACCTGCCCCCTGGTGGTCAGTGCGCATCATAGCGACCAGTTGACCGGTTGTTTGGTTCACTGTTCATAATGGTTTCTTAGGCCTATATATGGATATATATATAAAGAGCCAGGGGCCATCACAATGGAAACAAACAGACGGACAACCAAATAGGCAGGCTGCGTGGGGCGACCAGGCTGGCAGGCGGGCCATGAGGGATGACCAAAGGCAATGACCAAAATGACCAAATGACTGGTCACCATGAGGTGCATGGAGCACCTCTTGGGCCCTCCCTGATGGCCCACAGGCTTAGATTGCAGCAAGGCTGATGGCTGGAGGGCGGCCGCGGCAGGCTTGAGGCTGTGAAGGTCCCAGGCTCAGGCAGCCATGGGCAGCTGCGAAGGGCCGAGACACAGCTGCGAAGGGCCTAGGCTCAGGCCGGCAGTGGCAGCAGCAGCAGCAGGGTAATGGGGGCCGCGCCTTCCCCTGATCTGCCAGGTCTCCTCCTGCAGAGGGAGGTCAGACTGCAGCTGCCTGAGCCTGGCCCTTTGCAGCCACGCCTTGGCCCTTCACAGCTGCCCATGGCTGCCTGAGCCTGGGACCTTCACAGCCTCAAGCCCACTGCCACCTGCCCTCTGGCCACTAGCCTTGCTGCGATCGAAGCCTGTGGGCTGTGGGAGAGGGCCTGAGAGGTGCTCCATGCACCTCATGGTGACCTGTCATTTGGTCAGACTGCAGCTTAGGCCAGGGGCCGAGGCAGAGGCAGCTAGGGGCGATCAGGCTGGTAGGGGAGCAAGTTAGGGTCAAACACACTGGCAGGGGGCAAATTAGGGTCAATCAGGCTGGCAGGGGGGCAAAGGTAGGGTTGATCAGGCTGGCATGGGGGCAAGTTAGGGTCAATCACACTGGCAGGGGGGCAAATTAGGGTCAATCAGGCTGGCAGGGGGGCAAGGTAGGGGCGATCAGGTTGGCAGGCAGAAGCAATTAGGGGTGATCAGGTAGGCAGGCAGAGGGGTTAGGGGCGATCAGACAGGCAGGCAGGCGAGCAGTTAGGAACCAGTGGTCCCGGATTATGAGAGGGATGTCCTATGGGATAGGGCCTAAACTGGCAGCCAGACATCCCCCAAGGAGTCCCAGATTGGAGAGGGTGCAGGCCAGGCTTAGGGACCTCCCTTCCACACGAATTTTGTGCACCAGGCCTGTAGTATATATTTACATATGTACAGATAGAGCCTTTGTAAGTGACTAGTTGTTTTCCTCTTGAAGCCTTCAAGATTCTTTCTTTGTCTTTAACTTTTGGCATTTTAATTATATGTCTTGATGTGGATCTCTTTGGGTTCATCTTATTTGTGACTTTGTGCTTTCTGGACCTGGATGCCTGTGCTCTTCTCCAAGTTTTCAGTTATTATTTCTTAAAATATGTTTTCTGCCCCTTTCTCTCTCTCTTCTCTTTCTGCAACCTTTATAATATAAATGTTAGTATGCCTGATATTGTCCTGGAGGTTCCTTAAACTTTTTAAAAAATTCTTTTTTATTTTTTGCTGTTCTGATTGGGTTGTTTTTCACTATTCTGTCTTTGAGGTCACTAATCTAATTTTTCTATATTATTTAAACTGCTGTTGATTCTTTAAGTATTTTGTTTTGTTTTGTTTTTTAAATTTCAGTTATTGTATACTTCAGCTCTAATTGGTTCTTTTTATTTTATTTTTTCTAATTCTTTATTATTCTCACTGTGTTTTTTTATTCATCTCCCAAGCTTCTTGGTTACTTACCTCCATTTCTTTATAGGGTATTTTCTTGTCTTTCATTTGGAAAATATTCTTTTGTCTCCTCATTTTGTTTCTATGAGTTAAACAAATAGCTACCTCTCCCAATCTTGAAGGAGTGGCCTAGTATAAGACCGGCTTCTCTGTAGACTATATGGGCTGGATGGCTTTGACAAGCTGGCTAGTACCAAAGCAGTCACATGAAGCACCCATGATGTCCTGGCTGGAGTTGGGGCAAGGCACCCACCAGGGTTTCTCAGGCTACATGGCTTAGGGGTTGCTAGATCTGGAGGGCATATGGGGGGGGGGAGCTGGCCCAAGGAATATGGCTCCTGTGGCACCCTGGTGGAACACCTGGCTTGGGCTGGTGCAGACACTAGCCAAGGTAGTCCAGGATGCACTGTGGTGGACTTTCAGGTTGGCTACAGCTCCTGGCCTTAGCTCCAATGATGCTATCTAGGTGTAAGGGGAACATAAACAATTGTGCTTTTTGGCACCCCTGATCCTGGAGAGTTTTAACAAATTCTGTGTTCCCGCAGTTCCCCATCTGTTTGGCAAAGGTCTTAGAGTGATTAAATGATTTTTCCCCATGCATAGCCTAGGTGCTCTTTACATCACTATCATTGTGCCCCAAGACAGTTGAGTCTGTACTCAGCCCCTCAGTGATATTCCTTCCTACTACTGATTGTTCCCTTGAGGAAGGGTTTCCATGGTTACTGCTTCTCTATCTCTCCTACCTTTCTTTATGTGCTCTCCTGTTTGTTGTGCAGAAGTTGTTCAACCAGCTCTCAGTTGTTCTTCAGAAGGAATTACTTGATATGTAACTATGTATTTAGTATGTCTGGGAGAGCATGAGTTCAGGGTTTTCCTATGCCACCATCTTGGACCTGCCTCCTGCATCATCATTTTTAATAGTATTTTATGTGAAAAGAATAAATGTATTTAAGTTTGATGTGAATCCTGAACCCACACTTGGTACAGGCCTGAAGTTCCATTTTTCATCTGTAAATGTTTTTCATTTATGTCTCTAGATGGATGGAAAATTTTCTTGTTTTTTCTCATGCTCATAGATAATTTTTATCTCATGAATTTATATTGTGATTGTATTTACACTGTATTGACTCATGCTCTATCCAGGTAGCTCTAATAATAGTTTTACCTTTTCCTGTGCACATATTTTGTGATGTGGACTTACTATTAAAGTTCCATGAAAAATAGTGATATTTATCTTTATTTTCAAATGTTATATTCTTACCCCTTTGCACTCTGGGGCACTTGCTTAGTGTTTGCTGAATGAATGAATTTTTCCAATAACTCTTTCCAATTCATTTTTGGCATTTACTTTATTCTCTATTAGTTTTGAGTTGCCACTTCATTTGTAGTGATTGGGGGATTATATTTGCTTTTTTAATGAGCTTGGATATGTTTTAAAGTTTAAAAATTGTTACCTAGAATTTGTGCATATGTATGGAATTGTGGTCTAGGTGAACCAGAACACAGAATACTTTCATATCTTATTCTGCTTTATTATTCAGAAGACTGGCTTGAATTTTCAAAAACAGAAAATAAAATTCTGATTATGTTACATGTCACTGTGTTGCTTGAAAACAGTCTGTGATTTCACATTGCTATTATAGTGTTTTTAAATTCCTTAATAGATTATATAATGACTTTAATGCTATGAACTCCATTCACCTTTCATTTCTTAAAATTCTTTACTATCACAATTCCATGTTTCAGTTCCTAATACTCTATACTCTGTCAGGCTTCAATGACTAGATAAGTTCTTTTCCCTCTGCCAAGAATTCTTTCATTCACCTGACAAACACCCACTCATAAATCATCTTCCACATGATTTTTTTTCAAAACCAACATCCTTTCTGGCTGTAGAATTAAGAGATCTGTGCTCTCATATTTAAAACATACTAGAGGCCTGGTGCATGAAAATTCATGCACTGGAAGGGGGGTCCCTTAGCCCGGCCTGCCCCCTCTCACAGTCCGGGAGCCCTCGGGGCAGGAGGTGACCCAGCGATTAGGGGAAGGTGATGCCCCATCACACCTCTGCTGCTGCCACTGCCGGCAGCACAAGCCTCGGCCAATCCTTGGCGGCTGGGCAACTGCCATCCAAGGCTTGCATGTGCCCTGGGCTGGCCCTGGGCGGCTGTGGGGCCAAAGGGACCGGGGGTCTCCAGAGGCAGGCATGTGGAGTAGGGCTGAAGGGACTGGGTGCTGCCATCTTGTGGCTGTGGGCACCACCATCTTTGAGGGTGTGGCAGTCAATTAGCATATTCCCTCCTATTGTCTGTGAGCGCCGTCATCTTTGTGACAGTGTGAGGGTCAATTAGCATATTCCCTCCTATTGTCTGTGAGCGCCGTCATCTTTGTGACAGTGTGAGGGTCAATTAGCATATTCCCTCTTTATTAGGTAGGATAGCAACTGTTATTTTGATTCAATTTTTCAGGTAACCCCTAGCATAGAATTGAACAAAAAACTGAGTGAAATATGCATTACACTAGCATTAGTCTCTCACTCAGCACCCACCCATTACCAGAATGGACTGAAATGTGAGAAATGCCAAAGTGCTTTCTCTGACTGGCAGCATGTAACAAATATTAATACCTCTCAAGACAGTTGAGATGATTCAATAAAAGAAGCAATAAAGGACTTTGCACAATATTTAGCACTTAGTAGGTATACTCTAAAGGTTAATGGTGTTCCTTCCTTTTTACAACAGCATAGTATTCCACTGTGTAGATGTACCACAGTTTTCTAATCCACTCATCTGCTGATGGGCACTTAGGCTGTTTCCAAATCTTAGCTATGGTAAATTGTGCTGCTATGAACAGAGGGGTGCATATATCCTTTCTGATTGGTGTTTCTAGTTTCTTGGGATATATTCCTAGAAGTGGGATCACTGGGTCAAATGGGCATTCATATTTAGTTCTTTGAGGAAACTCCATACTGTTCTCCACAGTGGCTGCACCAATCTGAGTTCCCACCAGCAGTGCACAAGGGTTCCTTTTTCTCCATATCCTCTCTAGCACTTGTCATTAATTGATGATAGCCATTCTGACAGGTGTGAGGTGGTACCTCATTGTCGTTTTGATTTGCATCTCTCGGATGATTAGTGACTTTGAGTATGTTTTCATATGTCTCTTGGCCTTCTGTATGTCCTCTTTGGAAAAGTATCTATTTAGGTCCATTGCCCATTTTTTGATTGGATTGTTTATCTTCCTTTGGTTAAGTTGTATGAGCTCCCTGTAAATTTTGGAGATTAAAACCTTATCGGAGATAACATTGGCAAATATGTTCTCACATGCACTGGGCTTTCTTGTTGTTTTTCTGATGGTTTCTTTTACTGTGCAGAAGCTTTTTATTTTGATGTAGTCCCATTTGTTTATTTTCTCTTTAGTTTCCATTGCCCTAAGAGCTGTATCAGTGGAGGTATTGCTTCAGCATATGTCTGCGATTTTGCTGCCTGTGGATTCCTCTACGATTTTTATGGTTTCCTGTCTTATGTTTACATCCTTTATCCATTTTGAGTTTATTTTTGTGTATGGTGTAAATTGGGGGTCTAATTTCATCTCTTTTTGCATGTATCTGTCCAATTTTCCCAACACCATTTATTTCAGAGACTGTCTTGACTCCATTGTATGCTCTTGCCTCCTTTGTCAAATATTAATTGAGCATAGTGGTTTGGGTCAATTTCTGGGTTCTCTATCCTATTCTGTTGGTATATATGTCTGTTCTTGTGCCAGTACCAGGCAGTTTTGAGAACAGTGGATTTGTAATATAGTTTGATATCTGCTATTGAGATCCCTCCCACTTTGTTCTTCTTTCTTAGGATTGCTAGAGCTATTCGTTCCACATGAATTTTTGGAGTGTTCATTCTAGGTCTGTGAAATATGCCATTGGTATTTTAATAGGGAATGCATTGAATCTATAGATTGCTTTGGGTAGTATGGACATTTTAATGACCTGGAGAGCATTATGCTAAGTGAAATAAGTCAGCCAAAGAAAGATAAATATCACATGATCTCACTCATTTGTGGAATATAATGAACAACATAAACTGATGAACAAAAATAGATACAAAGACAGAGAAGCATCGATCAGACCCTCAAACCTCAGAGGGAAGGCAGGGGAGGGTGAGAGGAAGGGGGAGAGATCAGCCAAAGGACTTGTATGCATTCATATAAGCATAACCAATGGACACAGACACTAGGGGGTTGAGGGCACGAGCTGGGGGCTGTAGGGGGCAATGGGGGAATAAGGACACATATGTAATACCTTAATAAAGAAAAAAATAAAAATTAACGTTAAAAAATAACTAAAGGTTAATGGCAACTCAGCAACCCTCTGATTATATTATAGGCTTTCCTCTGAGCTGTTTGCAGCCCCCATCTCATGACTTTCAGGCATACTATACATACTTTAAAAGTCTGTTTCTATGATGAATCGAACTAGCTCACTATGACTTACATAATGAAAACATTTGAACACCTGAGAAACTGGAGAAAAGAAAAAAAAAGTCACATGTATTTTGATAAACCAAACCTATCTTCAAAGCAGCTAGTGAGCAATATTATCCCCAGTGTAAGATTTATATTATCACTGAAGGACTTTAGAGCAAAGAAGTTTAAGAAAAATTGCTAAAATACATGAGTATAGAAATCAATCTTTACAAACGTCAAGATCTCTTCCACCCAAATTTCCTTCAAAAAGTATGTTATATAATGAAAAAAAAACAAGAGAAGGAACACAATTTTTACTTTTATCTTAGAAAATTGTGAAATATCTCAAATTTAGGCATTAGGTATTACTTTAAGACATTTACTTTTGGTGGTAATTAGCAAATATTTTTTGTTATACTGAAATTCATCATATATACAAAATCATAGCATTTAGAGCTAGGAGCTTTAGATATAATCTGCTCAAACTTTCTTATTTCGCTCATATATGGTGATAAACTAAGAGCTAAAGAAGTCATATGTTATCTTAAAGCACATTTAAATTTATTTCTCAGGGATATAAACACAAGAACCTCTGATAGGTTTAATACTCAGGAGATGCATGTATATGGTGTGAAATTCTATAAGGTTAGAGTTTTAGCTTTGTAGGTTCTCATGCAGCATGGTTGAATAGTGATGTTCACCTCCTATTTTCTAAGTTTAAAAAAAATTAACTAATTTTAATCCCATTTATAGAGGAGGTTTCACTATAAAGTAGATAGAGATACTATGGTCCTATATTAATGATATTAAGTAATTGAACTACAAAATGACCTTGTGAGATGATATGACTTCTAAGACAAAGAGCATTGGGAGCAGCATTATAGAAAGTATTCTGTATGCCATTTCAGAGGTTTAGCCAGAATTTGACTAAATAAAACAACTAATGTAGAATAAAAGGCAATTTATTAGAGAATAAAGCCATCCTGTGTGTGTATTGGGTATATGTATATGTATCATGTATAATAGATGTATATACACCATAAATATTTTTAACATTTTTGATAGTCTTTTAAATCTATTTATTTTAATAGTTGCAAATTATTACATCAAGACCATAGAGCATAATTTTAAATCCATGTCTATACTTGTTCACGTATACCTTTTTCCAATATGTTATTGTAAATTATGAAACAATACAGATCTTTACACATACATTTATTTTCAGTATTTAAAATTATATTATTTTTCTAGGGATGATGTAACAAGGTACCATAAATTGAGTGACATAGAATAACAGAAATGTATTGTCTCACAGTTCTGGAGTCCAGAAGTCAGATCAAGGCATATTGACAGGGAAATGTTCCCTCTGAACATTTTAGGGAAGGATCTGTCCAGGGCTTTCTCAGAGCTTCCAGTAGATAGTTCCTTGGCTTGTGGCAGCATAATTCCAATCTTTACCTAATATTTTTCTGTGTGTACATTTATCTCCAAATTTCTCCCTTTTCTAAGGACACCTGTCATATTGGATTGGGGACCAGGCTACTCCAGTAAGATCTCATCTTAACTAAGCCCCATTCCGAGGTCCAGGGGGTTGGGGGACATAATTCAATCCATAAGAAAAATAATTCCTTTAGCATCAACTTCCAAAACAGGAATTTCCTCATCAAAACAATCACTAGACATCACCAAAAGTTCATGACTATTTTATTATCATTTTCTTTGTCATCAACCATGCATCATAATGTCAAGTTCATTATACTATCAACAGCCTTGGGAATTATTTGTAGTATCATTATTCAAGTCTGTTAATTTTATAATCATGATTAGATATTCTTTTATAAATTGGATATTTTTTTGTGCTTATTTACTCTTGTTGCCTTCTAATTTGTGAATTATCTAGTCACATTCCTAAGCATCTATTTATTGGAGTATTGTCATTTTTATCGACATGTATGTTCTTTTTATATGCTGAACATATTAGCAAATACATGTTTTTATTTTTTATTGTTTCATATACAAAAGTAATGAAGGAATATAACAAATTTATCAAACTTCTTTTGGTATCACTTTTTTACCTCTAAGTTTAAAGCATACCTTCTCATTCCATAGGGTTAATATTCTTTTCTAGTTTTACTTGCTTTTCTTACTTTATTTTGTATTTAATTTTTTAATACATCTGGAACTTCATGGGATGTGTGTGAGATAAAGATACAAATGAATATTACAGATACATAACCTATGATCTAAGCATCATTTATTGACTAGTGCTTCTCTTTCTCTTTAATAACTTATGTCCTTTCTTATTCATTGAATTCTTAAGTATAAAGGTTTATTACAAAGCTATATTTTGTGTTTCACTGAGCTTTTAATCTATTATTTGCCGGGTCCATAAAGTTTTAGCTTTTATGAATTTTTAATATTTGTATATGCTCTCCTCACAATTCTAATTTGAAAAAGCCTTAGATTTTTTACTTAGTAATTCAGTTACACTTGAAATTAGGATAATTCCAAGTTGCAACAACTTATCATTATGCTTTTAATTCTTAAATCTATAAATCTGTTTGAAGATAATTCTTCCTCCCTGTACAGAAAGATGAAATGTTTCCTTGATTCAGATTTTTCGATACTTCCATGAAGTCATGTGCCTTATTTAAAGTTGTTCATTCAGTGTTAGCAAACAGTTATTGGTCATCTATATTTCAGAAATGTAGTAGAAGTTAAGAAAAGATCATTAATATAACCGAGGAGCTTGTATCTAGGTGGATTGCAGATAAGAAAACTGGCAAAGGGTAAGAATTAACCAAGAGGAAGAATGCACAGTGTACAGAGGGGTTATGCTTTAACTATGTTTTGGAGGCTGACTGGCAATTAGCTAGCTGAAAAGGAGGAGCATCTGTTTTAGGAAAGGAAACTGAAAATGCAAAGGCACACAGGTATCAAAGAGCATGGCATAAAGATGAGAGGGCAAGAATTTAACTGGGACAAAAGTATAGGTAGTTTGTGAATGAGGTCTGACGAGCCATCCGCCAGCAGTATACACAAATCTGATTTTCTCTCATGTGGGCATTGGATAACATTGATGGGTTTTAAAAAGGGAAGATATGTGAACGTGCCTGTATTTTAGAAAGTTTTCAAGGGGGAAATATCACAGGTAGACAAGAAAAGAGTGGAAATGAACAAAAAGGGTTGGTTGATAATAAAAATGTGTTCAGTGAATGAATAAAACATTGAATTAATCATTGAATGAAAGAACTAGAATGTATGATTAGAATCAGATGCTGAAAAATAATTGGTGACTTTATTTGGATTATCCTTATTTTAGTGAGATGGTTGATATAGAAACCAGTTATTGGGAATAGAAATCAGTTTTCAGTGGGAGATGTCAAATATTGAATATTTGAAATCATATCTCATGTCATTGTTTTTTCAAGCTAGTTGCTGATAGTATGTGGTAAATAACATACTATTATTGTTTTATTTTGTTTATGAACTGGTTATATATATTCACTTTTATAACTATTTTAGTAACCCTAATAGCTGACCAGGGTTTTGTTTGTTTTCTGGATTTAAAATTGTAATTCCTGAAAATAACAACAACATTGTATCCTGTCTTTTAATACTTATATTGTGTTTTTTCTATTTCATGTTTTAATATGTTGGTCAGAATTTCCAAAAATCTGTTAAATTAATGGTAGTAGGTATTTTTGTTTTGTTTTTAATAATAATGGGAATGCCCTAATATTTCACACGAAGTTGATGACTCTAATAACTTTTATTTTTAAAAAACATATTAAACTTAAAAAAAACTCATTCCAATTATATTTTTTAAAAATCACAAGTCATTTATCAAATGACTTTTTGGGATCTACTGAAATGCAGATATATATTTTCTGACCAGTTGATATGCCCTATTACATTAGTTATTCCATGATTTTAAGTCATGCTTGAAATAAAATCTATATGGTATGATAATTCTTTTTCAGAAATAGTGATGAATTTTATTTTTGATATTTTATTTAGTATTTTAAAATATTTATGGCCATAAATAAGAGTGGTCTAGTATTACTTTATATTGTGCTTATGTTGTTTTGTCTTCAAAGATATAACCCTGAGATATTCTAAAATCTCTAAAAGTTGAACAAAATTATTTAGCTACACTAATTATTCTATACTTAATGATTCAAGAAAACAAATACATTTCAGATTTTCATCAATAAAAGTCATCACTGAACTCTGTGACCTTGGATAAATCTTTATCTCTCTGTCGTTCATCTAGAAAAATGAGGGGTTTGGACTACATGTACCCAAGGTCACTCTGGCTCCATCTTTCTGTCAACTTGTATTCATAGAGAAGTAGTTTCAGCTTTATGGTAATAAGTGAAGCTGAATTAATAAGTTTAGGAGCAATAATACTCTGTAAGGTGGAATTGGATCATGCCATAATGAGCCTGGAAGATTTAGACTTGAGTTCTAAAAAAAAAAAAATTATTAGTGTATAGTTCTCTACTTGGGCCCTTGAACTATTGAAACTGAAAAATGTTGACCTTGTGGTTTATCTAAAATTTCACTGGAGAAGTGTGGACCAGCCAACCCTCTCTGTTCTGTTCAACACACCTGAAACCTTGGACCTAAAGGGCAGCATATGGGGGATCAGGGGCCTTGGATTTGTGTCCCACTTTTGCCCTTTACTAGCCTTGTGATCTTAATCAAATCACTTACCCCCTCCTGGCATCAGTTTTCTTATTTACAAAATGGAATGTATTTAATTACTCTTGTAGCTCTTAGGTTCTCTGGTATGAGAATCCATAAATAAATAACCCCTTAGTAAAATATCCTCAATTAATCTAGTTGTCTGAGGTTTACTTTTCAATATATGGATCTCAGTTGACCCTCTCAGCAAAGTTTGGAAGCAAATAGGAATCGTATCAGGGGCCTTTTTAAAGTTAGGTATAGACTCTAGAGAATTTGGTGGTGTGCCCAGTGTGCTTAGTAAGTGGCAGAACCTCAGCCGGAGCCTAGGACTTCTGATTCTTCAACTGTGTTCTTTACTTTGTATGACACATTGTCTTTCATTAAATCCCGATCACCCTGTGATACTTTTCAAGCATTCTGGCACATTTTTCAACTCTTTGAAATTATGAGGACCTACTAGCCGAGATCTCCCCTTGGAGTTCAACCTTGAAATTCTGTTCATTTATGATTTTAAATAATGTAACATAGTAACACTTGGTTCATGTGCATGCTTAAGTGATTTCTTGAAAAGTACTCCATCTAACATGTATCCCTTCTTTTCCTGATTCTCTTTCAGATAGCAGTTCTGTGGATGAAAAGGTTTTAAATCATGCATTTTCTTCCCTGCTGAGGGATCTTGTCTTTTGTACATGTTTGTTTGTGACATATTAGACCTGTTTTGGTTCCTCTGTTTTAGTTGTGAAATGTGCATGTTATCACAGCTTTCCATCCTTTGGTTGTCCTTTAAGTGTGCCCCCCGATATGTTGCATTTCTGAAGAGGTTACACCTTGCCAGCTGCGCTTCTTTAGCTTACACTTGCCAACCTAGGGGTCTGCTACGGTCAAACTCAGCATCTGTTCTTAAGTCTGGCTAATCATGATCTCCTGGACTGACCCATGGTCTTCACTGCATATACTGAGTTTTAAGGGCAAACGGTATTTGTAATATGATTTACTTTCCTGGACTCTGCCAGTGCCTTTGTTTAAATGCTGACAGCTCATTTCAAAACCTCCACTCACAAAAACATGTAGCTTTGACTTGGAGCTGACCCTGCTTAGCATTTGTCATACCAGGTGTTATGTGTCTAGTGCAGTTGACCCATGTCCCCAATTCCCCTCTATGCAGTTACTGTATGCTAAAAGTCTGTTTTCTTTTCTTTCTTTCTTTTTTCCCCCTCATGTTTTATTTAAGGCTCGAATAGTAAGTGGCAATGATTTGGATGCTTCCAAATTCTCTGCGCTCCAGGCATTTGGCGGGTAAGTACATTCGTAACCTTTCTAAAGTATTCCTTTCATCAGTAGTAGTTGGCTGTGCTCTCAACATATGTATTTTGAAGGCAGGATGTTGCATGTGGTATAATTAGATAGCCTCACTGTTGCTTTCTTTTTTCACAATAAAGTAGCTCTTAGAGTGGTTTTTAAAAAAATATATATATGTATAATTATGTATATGTGTATCTATATACAAAGACTCTATATCAAAATCACCTAACCAGATTAGGTATTAACATTAACATTCCATACACAAATACAAACACATAATTTTACTAAATGTGTTCATATTCATACAGTTAATACTAACTTTGATCTGCTTGTTTGTACTTAGTGATGTGTGTGTAAACAGTTTTCTATGTCAATGAGTTAATGAATGTAATCAACACTAACATTTTTATAGTGGTATTTAATGGATGGACCAAAAGTATTTAAAATTTAATCACAAAATAATGTATGAATTATATTCTATATGTAAAATACGCAAACAAAATAAAAGATTCCCTTTAATGCTCATAATTATACATTGGTATCAGTTTGACATTTATGATCTCAGACCTTTTCTGTGTGCTTGCATACATATCTAAGCTCAAAGAAAATTGTTTTATATTGTGTATCACTGTATATTCAGCATAAATTAGGTTATTTTGTATATAAATAAACAAGCACTAGTTTAGTGTTGACTTTGTAGCAGGTACTTTTACAATTGTTTTATGTATAATGACTTGTTTGATACTTACAATGGCCCTATGAGGTAAGTGTTATTTTGACTTCCATTTTACAAATGAGAGCACCTATGTATAAAATAGTTTTAAAAAACAAACTTCCCCTTCATACAGCCAGTAAGTGACAAAATCAGTATTCAAACCCTGTTAGTCTAGTTCCAGAGTCTTACTGTGCTATATTGTATCTGCTGGTTTCCTTTTCCCATTCCTTTTATTTTTTCCATCTAACAGCATGTCTTGGGAAACTTTTCACTTCCTTATTTCTAAGTGATGCAAATATTTTAAAATATTTATGTAATTTTTATTTGTTCATTTTTCTATTGATTTTAAGGATATTTATAGGTGGTATTATCGTAAATGGTACTGCAGCAAACATATAACAAATTGTTCATTTGTTATGGGTGGACTAAAGCTTATTCATAGTATAGGCGGACGGATTAGTTGTTTTATTAGAGTTGACATTTGAACACATTTGTATTCAATATAAATAGAAACAAGATTTAGATGCATATTTTAGGGAGTTTTTAGACAAATAAATACTTTCAGTTATATTTATAATACTTTTATTCTTCAAAAATGAATATTCTGTTAAGTACATCCACTTAAATGAACATATAAAATGTTAAGTTTAAAGCTCCTGGAAAATAACATATACCATTTTTTTTCAAGTAAAAGTAATTAAGGTGTTTTTATGTCTTAAACCTTTCTATGTCTTTATATATGTGAAGAATTTATTCACAGTCTTACTGTTATATCACAACGATTTAAATTCAAGAAAACCAGCTTACATAAAAGCTTATCATAAAGTATCTATAGAAAATTCAAGTGAAAAATGGATTACTCTCTTGTCCATATCTCACACAAACTGTCTCTCCAAGTTTACTAGACATGATAACTTGACAAAATGAATGACAGGTTACCATAGAAAATAATTAAGTTGAATTTCAATTTACTTATGAAAAAAATGTTGTATGTCAAGATCTTGGAGCCTAATAGATTTTCTGGTCTTATAGTCCCTGCAACTCCTCCTTGCCAATGGCATCCTTCATTTCATAACAACTTGCTTTCCTAACTCATGTCTGAATATGGACTTTATTATTGTCAGAGCAGCAGAGTTAGTCTAGATTCATGTTTTTGTTAAGGGCAAGCTGTGTAAATGCCTAGCTAAAATAGGTCATCTTTGCATTTTGAATAGATCCTTTCCACATGGTTTTCTTCAGAGACTGTTCATTTCAAGGACTTTCTAAGGGAGTTTAAAATTCTGATGCTATGGGGAAGGGGCCATTAGGACAATTTGCCATTATCTGAGTCTGTATTTCCCCTTGAAGAATCTTGAAGATACCCTTCCCTTAAGTAAAGCCTTCAATCACAACTTCTTTCAGAAAGATTTGCTTCTTGTTTTACTTCCCCATACATATTTTAAAATTATTTTTAATAAAATGAAATATTATTACAATTCTTCTAAATATTATAATGTTTACAGTCCTGGCAAACTAAGACTGGAGCAAACTTTCAAAATAGGGAGTCATTGCTTCTTCTTGACAATACTATTTTATAGTTCACTCTTTTACCTTCAACATTCCTGATCAGTTCAGAGCCAATCCACAGTCATCATTCCCTCCCCTTTCTCAAGTGTCAGTGAAAGAATAGTCTATACTCATTGAAATAAGATAATGGAGCTAACCATGCTGTTTTCTGGTTTCTGCTGATCTCTTCATATATTTCTTGTAAATGTTGCTGGGAAAAAACATGCCAAAATTTATTCTGCCAAACTTTTCCCATGTATCACAATAAATTTAGACAGGTTCTAGAAAAGGAATTGGGAGATGTAGAGAGAAAAGATAAACAGGAAATTGAAAGAGAGAGAAGACTGGATGGATGCATGTTTCAGTGAAATTATTCAATTTAACATTTTACATCCACTAGTAGTTTTACAGAGCTTGGTGACTTTTGTTAAATATGTACGCTAAAGGGCATACTAGAAGCACACACCACAATGGTGTTAGAGAAGTACAAGAGCTTTTTTGGAGGAAACATCCCAGAGATGAAGTAGAGAGACAGCAAGAGCAGGCAAGAAGAGCCTTTGGACCATGACATGGGTCTGACATCTGGGAGAGGAAAAAGGGGAGAGAGAAGGAAGGCCTGGGTATGAAAAGTTTTAAATGAGGTTACAAGAAAGTGCCAGTCAAATCTATGAGGAGTCTTAGAAGAAGATTGCATGTTAGAGGGGTCCCACATTGAGCAGAAGTCCCACATTTCTATTACTTCCACACGCTCAATCATTGGTTAGGAGCAGCTTGAGGAATGTGGCCTTGGGTTAATGCTGCAGTGTATTCCGTAGGTGAATGCTGTCATCCAGCTACATTTCTCTGAGGAGATTTTCTCTGAGGGATGTTTGAGTGATGCGTGCTCATGGCTACCCAGAATTTGATAAGTCAGTTTGATGAAATTACTTTAATAACTAATAGTAAATGAAGTCAGACAAGTGCCTTCTCCAAATATGAACCACTTTATTAATAAAAATGATACACCTTATCCATATGACATAAGTTCACCCTTCCCTGGTCATTTGTAATAATAGTTTTATTGGTTGTATGATGAATATGGTTTCAAGGCCGTTTTATGTATTTTTTACTTTGTAGTTTCAAGGTACTAGCTTTGTCTGTACCAGAACTGGGAAGAGTCTATAAAACAGTGGTGGGATAAGGGGAAAGAAAGAGAGTGTGAAAGAAGAGATGTTGACCTTAGTTTCTTTTCTTCTCTAGTCACCTAAGGTCTCTGGAGGATAGTTCTCATAGAACTAAGTTCCTTGAGCCTGGATAAAGGAAGGTTTGGCTTCTGTTCATGGTTCTGAACTAGGCTATAGCTGCTTTCCTTAATTCCAGGATTCTGGTGATCGTTTTCCAATGCATTGCCAGGATGAGTCAACCTTGTCAAGCAAGAGGTGATGTTGAGAGTAGTAAGAAAAATCAGAGATAGAGAAAAATAAAGAAATACTGATTAAGGGCAGGACACTGAGAGTGCCAAATAGAAAAAGAGAAGGTTCTGTTTTGACTTCAATTTCAGATAAATACAATTGAAATATCTGTATCTAAAAAGTTTCTCCAACAAAGAAAAAAGAGGATTCATGATCAAAAGTGAAGTGGTTTCCTTATCAATTGGAGTTAGAGCTAATATGAAAAAAATGCCTAGATAATCCCACCCCAACCCTGTAAGGATTTAATAACACTAACTTTGGGTGTGAGTTAAGCTGCTCTCATTTATTTATTTATTTGTTTGTCTGTTTATTTATTTTATTTTATTATTTTATTGGGGTACCATTGGTTCAAAAAATCATACAGGTTTCGCCCTTGCTGGTTTGGCTCATGGATAGAGCGTTGGCCTGCAGACTGAAGGGTCCCAGGTTTGATTCCAGCCAAGGGCACATGCCCAGGTTGCGGGCTTGATCCCCAGTAGGGGGTGTGCAAGAGGCAGCCGATCAATGATTCTCTCTCATCATTGATGTTTCTATCTATCTCTCCCTCTCTGAAGTCAATAAATTAAAAAAAATTAAAAAAAATCATACAGGTTTCAAGTGTACAACTCAACCAAACATCTACACACTGTATCACCCACCCACTGCCCAAAGCAAAGTCTCTTTCTGTCCCTATTTATCCCCCCTTTGCCTGCCTCCACCTCCACCCACCCCCCTTTCCCTCTGGCTACCACCACACTGTTGTCTGTGTCTATGCAATATATCTATTTATCTCTCTATCTCTATCTCTCTATTTATCTATCTATATCTATATATATCTATATAGATATATATATACACATATATATATGTATGTTATTTAGGTTAATCCCTTTACCTTCTTGCACGCAACTCCCCAGACCCCCCCCATTCTGACAGCTGTCAGTCTGTTCTATGTATCTATGCCTCTGTTTTTATTTTGTTTACTAAATTTGACATATAAGTGAGATCATATGGTAATTATTTTAAAACTCACAGTGCTCCTCATGTGTGTCTCATACTGAATCCATGATTGTATGGGAAATAATTTTTTTCTTAAAATGCAGTGGACCTGAATCTCTTAAAATGTGATTCAAACCAACTGATCTAAGAGACAGCCATGCTAAAGCGAGATTAATTCATGAATGAGGTCCTCCTATGGACAAGGCATTGGCATAACTCTGTGGAAAGAAACCACAAAGACCAACTCTGAGTTTAAAATCAAGTTGGATAGAAATCTTATAAAATTATACAATTTAAATTCATAGGTACCATAGGAATGACAAACATGTAGGACCATAAAAATTGTGTTAATACTTTTCCATTGTAAAGAGAGATAAATAGAAATCAAGAAGCATATTTAAAGCCATGTAGAAGAATTTATATTTCACATTGCATAAATGAGGAGCCATTAAAAACACTTAAATGGAAAAGTACTGTACTTTAAGGAGATTAATCTTTAACAGTATGTAGCTTGGACTTAATGGGGAGGAAGGAATGGAAGAAGAAAGATCAGTTTGCAATTGTTTAAGACGGTAAAAGGTATTGAGGACTAAAACTAGACTGATGGCAATATGAGTAACAGTAAGTTAAAATATTATTGGTGTAAGATTGAATTGCTGTATGATAATGGATTGTGAAACTAGACCCTGTTTGCATCTGATAGCCATTATACTAGTGAACTCCTATACCAAATCCCCTGGAAGGAAAAGATCTCTTCCATAAAAACAACTGACTGAAAAGTCAAAGAAAAAGAAATATTTCCCTTTTTCTCCAAAGAGTAACCTCTTACTGAGATTGACACAAACTGTTATGTCATTTTCTTAATATTTGGCACACTTATTCAAGTATGAAAGGATGTTTGTGCAGGATAAACCATGGACCCAGGGAAGGTATTACAGCAGTAGAAACACCCATTTTCTAGGCTTAGGATAATCTCTGGCCCTTTCTTCAAGAAATAAGGAAGTTACTTGAGGGGATAGAGAAGAATTTAAATTTTTTTTGTTATTTAATATTAGTTAAGATTATGAAACCTCAGGATCATCCTGGGTGGCTGGCAAGGGAAACCCCAAATTTTACTTGTCACATAAAGGCTACTTTTTATCCTTATGATGATGGGGTTACATTGTAGATCCAGAAGATGCATATGATCCCTGTCCATATCAACCCAGGATGCAGATAATGTCTTCATTGCAGGGAAAGAAACCACAGCCACCATCAGCTCTCCACAGCTTTCCTTTAGCCATTTCCTGGCCCCGGAGCCATCCATAATTATTGCACATAATGATTGGCTCCTTAGGAAGGAACTGCTTTCCCTTTTTACCTTTAGGTGACTGCCAACTAAAACCAAACCCAGCAAGAAGGCTACCTTTCCCTAGCTTCTAAGAGCGCTAACTCTACACCATAGTACTTGAGACACACTTTAAAGGAACCCCAAATTGTGCACTTTCCAAAGACTAGTGTTTTAGCTGAGGCTAAATCTTTTCCTTATTAGCATGATGATAATTCTACCTCCCTACCCTCATGACTCCTACTCAAAATCATTTTTCTTGCTCCCGGCTTCACCTCAACAACAGCAACAAATACTCTGATGCCAGTGCTTGTCATACTTTCTTCGCTGAGCATTGCAGGAAGACCCAGCTAATTAATGTAGCAGCTACAGTAGACAATACAGTCTCAGAAAAATAAAATTCTGAGGTAAGAAACCTGAGAGCATATATGCTAGAGAAAATAATGCTATGTTTTTCTAAAGACTTTCTGTGTTCAAATTGCTTATTGAACATTTATATGTTACTATATATTTTCAGTTCTTTAAAATGGATTTTTAATCATGACCTCTCAGTCTCTGGTTTGCATACATTTATTAGAAAATCTGTAAATCTTTATGGATACACCACACAGAATCAATTTTAATCTTCCAATGCCTCCCAGATATGTTACGTGTTTGAGGAGAAGCAAATTAACATCACTGCTACATCCTTTATGAAGATAGTATTTGAGTAGTCAGTCTTAAAACAGTGCCAGTTCAATAACCATGGAAAATGTCATCTGTCACATTGAGCAGAATAATCACTTGTTAGAAAATTACCAGTTATTAGACAAAAACATTGAAAATAACTCTAGATAAGGTGGCAATTATAATGAATAACATGGTTTCTAAGCCTGATGGTTACTTCCAAGATGTAATTGATTGGGCTGTTGAGTACATCTAACATTTTTAAAATATCATAGGGGGAAAAATCACGGAGCTTGATCATTTTATTTCCCAATAAAGCATATATTAAGTGCTTTTTAGTATCTTTTAATAAATGAATATCATATTTCATGAAGGTATATAATATAGCTTTCCTCTTATAGGCAGACAAGAGTAGTGCAATATATATATATGCCAAAGCGACCAAATGACCGGTCGCTATGATGTGTGCTGACCACCAGGAGGCAGACATTAAATGCAGGAGCTGCCCCCTGGTGGTCAGTGTGCTCCCACAGCCAACCTCCCGCAGTCCCTCCCCCTGGCCTGCTGGCCCCAATCAGGGCCAAATGGGGCTGGCCAGGAGTGGAGGTTGGCCGGCCATGGGAGGTTGGCTGTGGGAGCACACTAATCACCCAGCCATCTGGGAGGAGAGAGACCCCATCTGTGCATGAATTTGTGCACTGGGCCTCTAGTAGAACAATAAAATAATCACTGTTAACACAATAGCATGCTTCTGTGACATTGTTATTATAGGCATACCTCATTTTTTGACCTTTGCTTTATTATGCTTCATAGATGTTGCATTTTTTATAAATGGAAAGCAAGAACCTCCACCAAGAGAAAGGTTACAACTCACTTTATTATAATACTCCCTTTATTATAATACTATCTTTATTACAGTGGTCTGGGACTGAACCTACAATATTTCTGAGGTATGCCTGTACTCGCTTCTTATTTAAAGTAACAACTTTGCTCAATCCATAATACTTTCTTAGATATTAAACAGCTTGCTGTCCAAACCATACCATAATTCTCAGGTATGACCAATTCTAAATTGAAAACTAGCAGATGAAGTAGGTCTTGGTTTTTAATCTACCTTAGCATTTAGAAACAGTATAAAGTATTATAGGATACATAGAGATAATTTGAATGTCATTTAAAAATAGCAATAATATGTCAAATTCATAATTATTGTAATAATATAATAATACCTTTAAATGGTTACGATATAACAGGTCTGTATCTAAGCATTATTCATACATTATCCCCTCTAATCTTCATCACAAATTTTTGAAGTAGATGTTAGATAATTATTCCATTTTTTAGATGATGTGACTGAGGCTTAAAGACATTAAGCATGTTCAAGGTCAAGCAGTGACATGGGATCAGAGCTGGGAATTGATCTAGGTCTACATGATTCCAGGGCTTGACTGCTTCACTATTATGCCAAATTGATATAATTTGCAAATAATCTTATTTCTGCATCAGTTCTTTGTAATTATATATTATATTCTAAACTTAATGTTTCATCATGTATTGGTTTGACAAGGTTTCTACAAAGATATATCAAAAAATGTGAGATTATACACACACACATATACATATACATCCTGTATAATAAAAGCCTAATATGCTAAGTGTCCAGTTGTCCAGTTGTCTGTTCAATGAATCAAAGCATAATCTGTATATATAAAAGCCTAAGTGACTGTTAAGACTGGTTGACTGGTCGCTATGATGTGCACTGACCACCAGGGGGCAGACGCTCAATGCAGGAGCTGCCCTCTGGTGATTAGTGTGCTCCCACAGCCAACCTCCCACAGCTGTCCAACCTCCCTTGGTCCCAACCCTCCAGCCGGCCAGCCTCAGTTGGCTCTGATCAGGGTGGCCAGCCAACCTCCCGCAGCCCCTCCCCCCAGCCAACCAACCTCCCATGGTCCCTTCCCCTGGACTGGGCGAGACGGCCCATTAGGCTCCGATGGCTGGCCAGGCTGAGGGACCCCACCCGTGCATGAATTCGTGCACTAGGCCTCTAGTATGTTAATTATATGCTAAGGCCGCTCAACTGCTCGCTATGATGTGCACTGACCACCAGGGGGAAAACACTCTGACTGGTAGATTAGCTTGCTGCTGGGGTCCGGCCTATTGGGACTGAGTGAGATGGGCCAGACATGCCCTGGAGCCCTTCCGTGGTCCCTTCCCATCTGGCCAACCTCCCGCACATCCCTCCCGCCCCGATCGTGCACTGGTGAGGTCCCTCAGCCTGGCCTGCACCCTCTCGCAATCCGGGACCCTTCTGGGGATGTTGGAGAGCCAGTTTTGGCCAGATCCCGCAGGCCAGGCCTTGGGACCCCACTAATGCATGAATTTGTGCACCGGGCCTCTAAATATATATATATTCCTATCTAGGTTCCAGAGAGACATTTACTAAGTAATTTCAGAATACCTCCTAGAAAAACATTACCTAAATGTGTCAATATGGGTTGAATGACTGGATCCAAAGCATGATAGTTCCTGAGTGGATTGTATCATGGGGAGGCTCCTAGTGGAGTGCTTCAGGAGTTGTCTTCAGACAGATTATTTTTAATTAAACCAGATGCAAACATAAAAGCTGCAATTATCGGCTTTGAGCATGATATAAGGCTGGGCAACATAACTAGTGTATTAGGTGATGGAATTACTTTCTGAAAGATCTTAGCATACAACAAGAAGCTGAATCAAACAGGATGAAGTATACATAGTGTATCAGTCAAGATAAGCTAGGTTATAGTTCAGTAACACACAACTACCAAATCTAAGTGTATAAATCAAACATTTTTTTTTGTCACCCCTACTATATCTTAAGCGCATATAGATGCAGGGGAGCTGGATGAAGCTTTTTCTTTATAGTTGCTCAGGGCATACCTTTGTTCATATTGCATTGGAAAAAGCAAATTACATAGCAATAACTAGGTTTAAGGGGAGGATTGGAATGCTACCCTGTCATATGTTCTAAAAGGAGAATAGAACAGGAATGTTTCTGAACAGCCCTAATTATCACAATTAGGGATAAGTGGAGATCTTACACTCAGACTCTGCAGAAGAGAGAAAGTGCAATTCAATGTCATGGCATAAAAAAATATCTAAAGTATGCATTGACTCTAGCGGCAAATTAAGTAAAATTGTGGTGGAGAGCAGTAGACCTGAGAGGGCATAGAGAGGACAGTGTGGGAAGACCGGAGGGAAGCTTGCTGCATGTGGAGCTCTGCTGCTCTCAGGGCTGCTGTGTTCGGTTCAGGCCACAGCACTTGGACAGGGTTTAGACAACAGAGAAAGCTTGCCCATCAAACAAGCAGACTGAAAAGGGGTCTCAAATCACGCCATCTGAAAAACCACCAAAGCACTAGGATGGTGAATCTGGAAAAGAGAAGGTTTAGGTGAGAGTATGTTCAAGGTCTTCAAATAGTTAAAAAGATTAGGTATGAAAAATTAAATTGTCCTGATCTTCCCAGAGAGCAAAACATGGATCATTAGAGAAATTATGTGTAAGCGGACTTCTCAATGTGAGGAAACATTTCCAATAAGAGCTGCCCTTATAAAAATGAAGTTGCCCATTTTTAGGGATATTTACATAGCTTGTTAGAAATGTTGCAAAGGAAATTTAAACATTAGATGCTGGATTCCTTAAAGCCTCTCCTAATCTTAAGGTTTTATTACATCATATACTAATATTACATCCTATTCTAATATAATCACTGTATCAGAGATGTTGTTCTGCAACAAACCACCCTAACACTCAGTGGTTTAAAACTATGAATCCACTGATCTTGTTTGCATTCACTTTCACACGTATGGCCCACTGGACAGGGCCTACTTCTCACATGGCTGTGGGTGTCTGGCTGTTGTCTGGGCAACAGACGGGATTGGACCATGTATCACTCATCTTCCAGCTGGCTAGACCAAGCTTGTTCCTATGGTAGTGACAGGACTACAAAGGAACAAGAGGAAGCATACAAGGCCACTTGAAGACAAGGCTGGAACTGACAGCCATCACTTTGGATACATTTTCTTGTCCAAAACAAGTTGTAAATTCTGCTCAGGTTCAAAAACATAGAAGTAGACCCTGCCTATTTATGGGAGGAATGCACTAAGGCCATTTCTATGATCTACCATAATCCTGTATACCTACAATTAGGTGTTCTTCAAAATTACATATTTTTCATAACTTAATGAAAATAGAATGTTATTGCATATATTCACCTTCAATTAAACTATATTTTCAGTACTTGGAATTATAAAAAAAATAGCAATTACATGAAAATATCAGAATCTCACTTGGCATTTTCCAATTACCTCAGCTACCATACAAGGTACAGGCTGATTTACTTTCCAGCGGATAAAATGCTCTGAAATTTTAAGAAAGGGAGGTATTTCTGACTTGGAGTTATCAGGGCAGACTTTATGGAGAAGATGGCATTGAATCAGGATTTGAAGTGTGGTTAGAATTTTGATATGTAAATATAGAAAAGAAAAGGCAGAGCAGGAAGAAGTACAAAAACTTCAGTAGTCCATAGCATCATGGGCAAGAGCATGTACTAGACAATAATGTGTCAGAGTATATGATGGAGCAAAGTGAAAAATGCGTTTGGAAAGGTAAGTTGAAACTCTGAATGCCTGACTAAAGATATTAAATATATTAATCTTTTGAGTAATATATCTATAAATTTGAATACCTGTGTCTTGTGAAAATGACTCAGGTGTTCTGAGAACATAGTGGCTGAACAACAGCTACTGGATAATGACAATGAGAGGAAAGAAACTACAAATTTATATCCACAATATTGTATATAGTTTTCATTAACCAGCACAGATTCACCTGCCAAAAGTACAAGAAACTTAATTTTCAGAAAGACATTAGTCTGCAGAAGCAAGTGTACTCAGGCATAGCAGACATCTATTTTGCTTTGAGTACTTTTATGTAACTCTGTCAACCGTGATAAACATCACTGTAATTCCTGCTCATTATCTTGATGGTTAGACTCTAAGGTCCTGGGTAGGAAAGGCCAAAGGATGAGGTTGGTGGAAGCCATCACTGCTCAGAATGCTCTGAGTATAAATCTTCTCACACAAGGAGACACCATCTGCCACATAATTTTGACATACAATTAGCTTCAGGAAGCAATACTTGCAATGCTTGTTCTGGAGCGACAACTACAGAATCTCATGTTTCAGAAGTTTCCCCCAGATTAATGATAAGATGCATTTATTTTGATCGAGTGTAGAAACGCCAACGCTATAAGATAGGAGTGACTGAAGCAATGGATTGCATGCAACAGAGCATTCTATCTGCGGAGAGCTGAGACTCAGTTTTGACCAACATGATGAAATCTGTGAAAACTCTTTCCAATGCATGTTTGCCTCCATCAGTTTATACAGTCTGAGGAGAGTACTTGGACAGCTCTCCCAATTAGGGTCCAAGCTTAGACATACTTGATGGAAGACTGGGTTAGAGGAATGAAATTGCTGGGCAACAGAATTGAGGGAAGGAGAGTGGGATTCCTGTAAGAAGTTTTATCATAAGGGAACAAAGAGCCTGATGTGGCAATTGAGTCTCAGTGGTGAGACCTGAATTGTGGTTACTGTGAATATGTTTTAAGCCATCCTTAACGCAGCTACTCTCATTGCAGAAGTAACTTTTAAGGAGAAAAAAAAAGGGTATACAGTGGGGCCTTGACTTACGAGTTTAATTTGTTCCGTGGCGGAGCTCGTAACTCAAATTACTCATATGTCAAATCAATTGTGAACAAGTGAGACACGTGATGCTGGGCTGATGTTGTGGCGTTCACTGTGACGTTCGCTGCGCCAACTAGCGGTGGAGTATCTGAAGCTGGCTCATAACCCGAATTTTAGCTCGCAACTCAAAGCAAAAAATAGGCCAAGAGATGGCTTGTATCTCGAAAAACTCGTTAGTCGGGACACTCGTAAGTTAAGGTCCCACTGTATTTGGCTTTGGGCTATTTTTTTAGGAACTAAGCAAGACTTCTGAGTGCCCTTGCCAAATGGATGTGAGCATCTCAAAAAATACAAATTAGATATAAAATACTAAGTGAAGGCAAATAATATCTTCCCTTTTTCCACTTGGTCATTGGGGCCCAAGGAGGGGAAATGCTACATAATTTCTGGGCAAAAGACAGGCAATAATGTGATAAAATGGTAAACACACAGAATTCGGAATTAAAAGACCTAGTTTTCAGTCTTGACTCCACCATTTATTAGCTGGACAAGTCATTTAACTTGTGAGTCATACTGCCTCTCTTGAAAAATGCCGATTATTATAACAATTAGCTCATAAGGTCACTTAGTTCATCTAAACTTTTCCACCTACATATGCACAAATAATAGATTTGTGATATGTTATAGAAAAATTAAAAGCTTGGGTCATGGTAGCCAGAAATAGGGTTTTCTGGAACTAAGGGGTTTTGTACAACACAGGACTTCAATTCTAAAAATGGCGAAGTCCTGAGCAAGCCAAGATTAGTTGGCCACCTTACGAGATCTAAGACATTCTTGCTGCCCTAATTGGCCACAGAGAAGGTTTCTCTGAGAAGATTAGCATATCTATAACACATGTGTAGCTCACTAGAACTCTGAGAATTAAATTAGGTGTTGTATTTCTGTCTCTGCAGGTATCTCTGGGCTTCTGCCCGAGAAAATGTATGATTCAAGCTTGTAAGGTAATTGCCTACAAATTGAATTTGGTATATTTCATTAGGCATGACTGTTTGCCCTGGAAAATACAAGGGTCATATCTCAAGTAAGAAAGAGAGAGGGAAGAAATGAGCCATAACAGGTAAAATGGAGAGTCCTTTTCTGAACTGAATTGATAGTGAGGAAGAGGATCTTGAGTAGAACAGAAATCTGTTTTCTTCCCCCCTTGAAGAAGCCATAGTAAGAATTTAGCAGGGCTCCCTCTAGTTTCTAAAACCTTTGATGTTTGAGTGAAGCTATGGCAGATATTGACAAACTTCTCCCCTTTCAGTGTGTCCTACATTCAGTTTTCTGTTTTTAATTGCTAGATATTAGCTTTATCTTCTCAACTGAGATGAGTCTTTTCCTTACAGTTACTGCAAGCTGGAGCAGGAGAGGGTTTTATTTCATTATCTTTGCCAGGAAGGGTCAACTTCTTGAAGGGTCAAAGCTGAAAACAGACCTTACCACTGCTCAGAAACTTGATACTTTTCTGCATCACACTGTTAAACATCTCTCTAATGAAAATATGTTTTATTATACTTTATTTTATGCTCACTGTGTGCAGGCTACAATTGAACTGTCTAATAAAGATGCTGATACAATACTTTCCAAGTTTCTCTGGCATCTAAATTCTATTGAGACCGCAGAGCCAGGCAGAATAAACATAGTAAAAATCCAACACAATGTAAATATCAGTGGATTTGAGTAGAGAGGGAAAACTTAGGAGAAAGACTATATAAATTCATTCAAGGTCAAGTCAGCACATTCATTGCGGGCACACCAAAGCAGAGGCACTTTTCATCCTATGGGCCATTTTTTATTATAGGATAGAGAAGCAGGAGATCATCTATCTCCTGTGGATGTTGCATTTAGCAGAGACCATAGTTGAGGGGATAAGACAGTCATGTGAATCATAATGGATCATAGGAAACAGAGAAGAAAAACCAAGTGGCCTTATGCCCAAAATGTTAATTCATGATCTCTATCTTAATTCATATTTAAGATAGATACTACTGACACGAACAATGCTTGGACGTGGGGATTAGTGTTTGATTTTGGCAGATGAATACGATTCACAAGGTGTATTTCTGGGACATGAGGATTTTAAAGATAGGCCAGTGCTAGACCAGGAAGAGCCTTCAGTTTCGGCTAAGAACTATGGGGTTTTTGTTTGTTTCCTAACCCACTTTTCTAACGGCAAATACCCAAATAATCTGTTGGTTTACTATTACGGCAGTGGTGTACTAGAGAAAGTACCAGAATCTCCTGAAGGCAGGGAAGAGTCATGTGTACCTCCCTCTTCCTTTAGATATTATTGTATCACCTGCATATTATAGCACCTGTTCTTCTTTGATGAAACACCATTTTTAGGCAATCAGGTGGCAGGGAAGACATTTGAACAGTCAGTTAAAAAATTAAATCTCTGTTCTATGAAGATCGGGGTGGAAGTTGTATATAATATATACTGGAATGAGACAATTTGGAGACTTGGAATTATTATTTACAAAAAGAGAGCAAAGGGACTCCTTTATCATAATAAATGATGATTTAAGCTTTCAGCATCTTCAGTTTGGGAAAAATATCAACTGGATAGTACAACAGAAATCTTAAGGAAAACTCTAAAAGTGAGGGACTAGATCATTGGTGAAAGTTTAGGACTAGTATAGAAATTTAAGATTCAACTCTGCAGAAGTGATGGCTAGATGGAAGTGGCACAGATTGAGTATAGAAACGTAGGTTGAATGACTATGAAAAAAGGATGTTGCTAAACTCTCATGAAAATGCATACTACTATTTTCCCTGTCAAGTAACAGAAAGTTACCATATCATGCTGTGGTGTAGGGACTTTAATGTTGTTGATCCAGGATCTCTTTGACTTACTTATGTTACCTTACTAACTTATGAAGCTCTAGTCTTTCATCTTCTTTTTTGATATAGAAATGGAATTCATGAGCTTTAAATCTGGTATAAGATTCTGATGCATGGATTTGAATTCCAGCTAAATAGCTATTCAGTAGTATAACCACAGATGAGTTACCTGATTTCTCTAAAATTATTTTTTCATCTGTATAAGGAAATAATTACAATTTCCACCTCATCCCATTGCTATGAGTTTCAAATGATTCTACATATGTAAACATTTCACTTAATGTTTATAGCACATAGAAAGCAAATGTCCATTACAAAGCTGGACATTAATAATTGTTCCATGTTTTCAAATATGCTTCAACATGTATATCTCTGATAATAAGTTTAGATTTTAAAGATCAAACTATATTTTAATGAGAACTTATGTGCTCACATCAGAGAATCCCCTTATCAATGTAAAAAATCCCTATATCTGCATATTCAAATTGGACTATGATACATCATTCTGAATGGTCTAAAAAAAACCAACAACCATGTAACAGAACAGCCCCACAATTAAACCGAAGAGCTCAGCTGGTCTGCACCCAATGGGTTTCCAAAAAATAACTCTTTAATCCATATTCAATTTCAAAGTTATTTTGTATAAATTGAGCAATAAACAGAAAAAAATAAAGTTGGACAATTTGGGCACAGAGAATGGACATTGTAGGCATGTGCTTAGTTTGACATTGGTGAAAGACTTCCTGAGACCAATGGTTTTGTCCAGCAAGCTGACCAATTCAATAATTTAATGTAATAATATTTCAATGTACTGGGAGAATTAATAACACTGCCACAATTTCTCTTTTGATGGGAATAAACATCTTAATATTATTTAATAAGTTCAGAGTTTTATTCTTTTTTATTTGGTGTTTTATTTTATAGTGTGTATAGTAGGTCAGTTATTTGAAATTTGGCTTCTCCCAAGCAATTCCATGTCTGTGTCATAGAGGGATTTGTGATTTTGCTGAGGCACAAATTTTATGTTGTTGTTCCCAAATCCCCATTTCCATGTTCCTTGCTCTCTGGTCACTTGGAAATTACATATGATAGAGTTATCGTGTTGTTTGTAAGTCTCATGTGTATATGACAAGTGCCTACTATTTAATTTTTTTTTCTTTTGGCAAATAACAACCTGTAATTTCAAAATGGCTAAAATGAGTTCAGGCAAGTGACTAGAGTCTAGTCCTGGGTAATTTCATCAAAAGGGTAGGGACTTCGTCTGTTTCCCTGTTTGGTTCACTGTAGGGCTCATTCCTGTGATTGCAGAACCTACAGCCCTAACTCTCTTGGCTTGTGCCATTATGAAATCATGGACTAACCAAAGGGCATTCAGGACAGATCACTGGGATAGGTCAGTCTTGCATTTAGAGGGAGAACAATGGACTATTGTGGTCTCATGCCAGAAGGTCTCCTGGAAAGATTTCAAAGCCTCTCGTCCTTTCAAATAAATTCTCATATTTTATCACCTTCACTATCTGATGAAGGTTCTGTATGTCAAAACCAGAGTCATGCTTTTAATTCCATTTATCTCATTACATCTTCTCCCCTTTTATACCAGTTCCAGCAAACAGAAAGTTCTCTGGCTCTTAGTGAGAAAGTTCTCCTGGGGTTTTTGCCCTCAGGAATCTTCCCCGACCTCCCTTCCCTGCATCCAATGCAAACTAACTTACATTCTGGTTAACATACCCTTCGGTTTTCATTTAACTCATTAGCTCTCTCATCTCTTACAGAGCTGTATGTTTAAAATGCTACTCTTAGTTTAAAATACCTAAATAATCCCTTATTCAAACTCAGCTAGGGTCAGCATGATGAAAAGATCTAGAGAAAATATATGTTGAGTGATCCAAGGTCACTGTTCAATTGTAACTTTTCAACTTTATTCTTTGAACAGTTCAGAAATCTTTAGATAAAGTAAAGTTTTGCCATATTTTAGCATTTTCTTCTTTTTCTCTTTTTTACCCTACGTTCAACTGACTAATTGCCTGGCAAAAATGTCCACATCCTAATCCTTGAAATCAGTAAATATTTTACCTTACATGGTAAAATGAACTTTGCAGATATGATTAAATTCTGGATCTTGAAATGGAGAAATTATCCAGACTATAGGCAGCTTCTGCCTCTAGAAGCTGGAAAAGGCAAAAAAAAAAAAAATCTCCCTTAAAGCCACCAGAAGGAACGCAGTCCTGCTGACCCCTTGATTTTATGACATCTGATCAGACTGTAAGATAATAAATTTGCATTATTTTAAGCCACTAAATTTGTGGACTTCATTATAGCAGCAATAGGAAACCGATATACTATCCCTCTATTTTTTTTCCAGTGGGTCAAAATAATCTCTAAACTTGACCACCAAAGCACTGTGAAGCTTCTGGAACACCTGTTCTTTTTAGTTTCCTCTCTTTTATCTCATTTTGGAATGTGTGTGTATGTATGTGTATATGTATCTGTGTTATAGCAGAGCCTCTTGTGCAAATTCACTACTGTCACTTCATGAGAATTGGGATTGCATCTATAATCAATCTAACAAACTATTTATCCAGTGTCTGCTAGGTACTCAGTGCTGTGCTATGTGTTGTTTTAATGATTCTTCTCTAAGAGGTTATAATGTCTTTTGCAATCATGAGTTGAGAAATAAACTTGGAGAGTGAAATTACTTGCAACCTAAAAAAGCAGTTATCTTTTCCATTAGCTGGCGTAGAAAAACATTTCTTTTCCTATCTGGAGAAATATGTTCTCAACTGGAAATTCTAAGACCACTTCATTCTGGAAGTTATTACTCATAAAGTTATTTGCTTCTTTGCAATGTCAGGAGGACAGTGCTAAACTGAAAAGGAAGTGTGAGGCTCACATCTCCTAAATGAGAACAGGTATGACAAGCGGAAGCAGCCTTTATTTTGTCAACTCAGCAGGGTTTCCAGAATCACGGGCCTTCTTGAGGGGCCACTGTCACTAATGACCGTGTTGTGCATGTGTGTTACCAAATCTGAAGTTCAGTGGCAAGTGCTCTAGATTGCTACAGACTGTTTCGGATTTTCTTAGCAACCAATCTGGTAGGCACTGAAGGACTAAACACAATGAGAATTTTATGATTTTCAAGCAGAAAAAAAATAACCGGTAGCTCTAGTTTGGGATGGTTTTACCATGATAATTTATAATTTGGTGTTTTAACCAATAAAGGAATAATTTGTTTGCCTTTAGGTTTTTGTACATCTCATATGATTGTTAAATCTGTTTTTATTAAACAATGGAAAATATAAAAAAGAATAAATCAAAATTAATTGCATAATCCCACCATCCAGAGATAACTATAGTGGACATTTTGGGATGTGTGTGTATGTATGTGTGTATGTATTTTAAAACAATCCATTCTCAGTTCAAAATTTCAAAGAGCCCAAAGGTGAAATAAATACAAAGCCCAAGTCAATTTCTTTCCCACTTCCCATGATTAACCAGTGTTTACATTTTCTTGCATAGTCTTCCAGAAATCCCCTTTCTTTCTCACTCTGTGTGTATGTGTGTGTGTGTATATATATATACATTTACTAGAGGCCTGTTGCACGAAGATTTGTGCAATAGGCCTTCCTTCCACTGGCTGCCGGCACTGGTTTTCCTCCAGCACCCGGGACCCAGGCCTTTGGTCCGGCCGC
>NW_005370782.1:512989-520892 GCF_000412655.1 Myotis brandtii
TATATATATATATGATTTTTAACAAAATTGAATTATATTTAGTATTATATTTAAAATCTATTTTCATTTAGAAATTTAACCAATTAGGTGGTTCCCATTATTGCCATTTTACAGATGAGGAAATTTAGAGTTAGACATTAAGTTCAAGGTCACACAGCAAGCAAAAGATAGAAGTGTGTTCTGATTCCAACCCTGGCTTATTTCAGAACTCAGGTATTGTAGACTTCTTCTCATGCCAATAAATGTTTACAATTATTATTTAATATGGCATAACATTAGAATATAATGATATATCATAATTTAGCCAAATTTTATCATGAGATATTTAGGTTATTTCCTTCTCATTATTCTAAGTAATGTTCTTCCTAAATTATTTTGCTAAAATAATTTACTAGAAGCTTACCAGTAATTACTAGGTTGGTAAATTATCCTCAACAAAGATTTGATCAATTATTTACTTGTACTATTACATATTACTAGAGGCCCGGTGCACGGCTATATTAGTAGAGGCCTGGCCTGTGGGGATCAGTGGGCCTCTGCACCTCCTCAGCCTGGCCTTACCCGCCAGCTGCCAGCTCATTGAACTTCAGCCCGCTGTCCCGGTCAATCCCACACAACACGAAGTAGTGTGTGAAGCAGCAGGCAGCCAGGGAGGAGCCAGAGCCCAGGCTGGGTGCCGCCAAGGGATCCCCTGCTCATCCAGGCCCCACTGCGCCTGCCTCCAGCACTGGGGTGCACAGGGGGAGTGTTGTGATCCCACTGTGAGAGCGCACTGACCACCAGGGGCAGCTCCTGCATTGAGTGTCTGCCCCATGGTTGGTCAGTGTGTATCATAGCTACTGTCTGGTCATCCAGTCGCTTAGGCTTTTATATATATAAAGATTATTTATATTATATCATAATTCTCTCTCTTGACAATCTAAAAGGTCAAAATGCATCTCATTTCTTTAATTTGAATTTATATTACTAGTGAATTCACATTTCTTATGATCATTGTGACTTGCATTTTTAATTTTTTTATTTTGTGATTGCTCTTCCTATTGATCTTCTCTGGTAAATTATAATTTTTATCAAGGCTTTTTTCTATGTAAAAATCATTTATAGATTAAGGGCTTACATATCATAATATTTTACTTTTTATCATATTTTGAATATTATTTATGGTCTTATTCACCTTGAAGAAATTTTAAACTACCAATATTCCCTTAGTTTCTTTGGATAATAATTATAAAACTATTCTCCATACCAAGATTATAAAATGATTTTCTTCTAGCCCTCTTAAGGAAAACATTTGTATCTTTAGTCTATCAACTTATTTAAGTGTATGGTATGAGAGATGGAAAAAGCTACTTTTCCAACTATTTGTGTAATTAATGAAGAACATTTAATGAAGAATATATTCTCCAGATATTTTAAATTTGAGTATTTATCATAATGTATTTGTAACCAAATCATATTTGGTTATTTCTGGACTTTCATTTTTCTATCAGTTTTAAGGTCAATTTCAGACCTTTTTAAAATAAATTATAGACATGTAGGTAAAAATGAAATGTCATAAATTTTGGAAAGAAAGAAAGAGAGCTATTTATTTGTAAATTGAATGATTATATAGAAAAGTCTAAGGAATCTACAAAACAATTACTAGAACTAATAGTAAAGTTAGCAAGGTAATAGAGATTGAAGGTCAATATAACCAAAGTCAAATTTATTTTTATACACTATTGGTAAACAATTATAAAATGAAATGTTTAATATTTTATCAAATTGCATCAAAACACATACGATATATAGGAAAAAATTTTTAATGATGCGCTAGATTTGTATCCAAATAAATATGGGTGAATGAAGTTAAAGAAGACCTAAAATATGATTATGTCATGTTTCTGGATTGGAAAATGCCAAATTTTTTAAATGGCAATTTTTCTCAAATCAGATTTCTAGTCAATCTTAGTCATAATACTATCCACCTTTTTTTTTTTACTAGAAAGTGACAAATTGATTCTAAAATTTATGTGGAAATGAAAAGGACTTGAATATTCAAAGCAATTTAGACAAAGAACAAGTTTGAGGACATGCACTGACTTCAAGATATAATATAAAGCTAAAGCTGCAATAATCAAGCAGTGGGAATTGTCATAAAATGAAAATATATCAATGCAATGCACTTTTTGGCACTTTTATTGCTTTTGAAAGCAGAGTTACAGCATTAAATTGGAAAGAAAGGAGAAAACAAAAGAAAAATTGATCACAACATGGATGGACCTTGAGAATATTATGCTAAGTGAAATAAGTTAGTCACAAAAAGCTAAGAATCATATGGCTTCACTCATTTGTGGGATATAAAACTGAAACTCACAAACATAAACAACAGTGTGGTTGTTGCCAGGGGGACGGGGGTGGGGAGAGAACTGGGTCCTAATATGAAGTGGCAGGAGAAGATTTTACTTGGGGTGGTGGGCACACAGTGTAATTATAAAGATCTTGTAACATAGAAACCCACACCTGAAATCCAGATGATCATCCTGACCAATGTCAACCCAATAAATTTAATTTTTTAAAAATTGAAAATATAATTATTATACATGCATATGGAATACATTTTTTTGAGAAGCTAAACATTTGGAGAGACATGAATGAATCTTGCAACACACAAGGCATGTGTTTATGCAATCAACAATGATCAGGAATCAGAATCAGTAAAAGGGATTATTGAAATGGAATAATACAGTATTAAAGGTGTGGCTGGAACATCTGTATCAGTTTGGTCACGTTAACAATGTTAATTCAGAAGAAGGGTAAGCATGATTGAGTCTTGCTGATGAAACTTTGTCACAGGCTAAAGGCCATCCAAACAGGCACAACATCAAAGCAAATGGAAAGGAAACTTTTGCGGGTAACCCAGCTATTGAAGAAGTAAGATGTGTCAGAGATTATCAGAGGGAGTTGGCATTTGCTTAACTTTTTTTTTTTTTCAATGTAGATGAAAATGGTCCTTTTAAGGAAGACTGAAAAAATGTTTAGCAGACTATATCTGGTTAAACATCTTTGATGGATTAATTCACAAGACTATTTGGTGGAAATGCATCTCATAAGCTTAAATTTCTCCTAGTCATTTTGAAATCATGTGCTAATGGAACTATGAACATCTTTTCAGAACCTAATCTCTTCCTAAGTATGGGATTTTCTCTATGTAAAATAAAACTATTGATTTTGTAGTATTTTGCACATAACTGGCCACCTTACTAAGTTATCTTGTTGATTCCAATAGTTACTCAATTGGCAACTGGTGTTATGGGGCGTTCTCTTTAAATAATGGCATCTCACTGAATGTAGAATTAAAATTCAATACCCCTAGCACAACCGGAAAGGTCCAGGCTATGTCATCAGTCTTGTCTTACGGCCCTCTTTTCCTTCCCTCACTGCACTGCCTACCCTTCTGGCCTGTTTTGTTTTGTTTTTTCCTCCTCAATTGCACTTGATAGCCTTAGGACTTTGAACTTGCTCTTCTCATTGTCTGGAGTGCTCTTTGGCTCTTTGGAACTTTTCTCTTTTCTCTACCATCTCCAGTCCACACCTTAGATCTCTGCTTATGGGACCCTCCTTGCAGGAAGCTTTACCTGGTTCTGTAGTTTATATTAAGTCTGCCTGTCTCTCTCATTGCAGCCAGTGCTTTTTTTCTTTCAGGGAAAATTTCATAGTTTGTGAATCAATATCTTTTATGTAATAATGTATTTGATTATCTACCTCCTCTCCTAAGGCTGTAAGATTTACATGAGCAAGGGTATATTTTTTTTTGTCTTTTAGTCACTACACTTCTACACCTAACATGGTTGTATTATATAGTAGGAGCTCCATAAATATTTCTTAAAAAATGAATTGCTATCAAAATCTATACCTGTTTCTTTCAGATAAGTCCTCGCTTCCCCTTGTCTATTTAGAAAGGCGGGGGGAAGGAGTAAGAAAAGCTTATCTCTATTATGATATTTGTGTCTGATTTAATAGATTTCTACTTGAGACACATTTGTAGTTGAGAACTATATAATATGTTAATGGAATAGAGAGCTGTTCTGTTGATAGAATGTTCAGACATAGAACTGCAGGGAGCTAAGAGTAGAAAAATGGGAAAAACAATATTGTTCAGCTCATAGCCGCATAAGTGACTATCAATTCCAAGTTCCACATTTGGCAAAGGGAAATATCTATTAATATAACTAGGATAGAGGGAATATAAATATGTATATAAAAAGAGAATATATATATATATATTTGGGGGGGGGTTAAAAAGTGCCATTATTATCATTATATGTGGTACTGAGAGACTGTCAAATTTCTCCTTTTAATAGATTAAACATTGCTAAGGATTTTTAAATTACCTTTCCCCCCCAAAAAATGTTTATTTTTCTGAGAGACAGCCATTTCATTTGAACAGGTTATAGGATTTTATCCATTATGCATCCTGTACCTTAAGCTCTTAGGATGTTAGATTAGAAATTGTGCAGTATTTAATGATCAAAATAATATTCTCATGTTGACTTTTCTAGTCATGAATAATTTGGCTGTATAGACAGAGCATGTGAGAATAGTGATAGTATCCTTGGTGTCAGTTTCACAAAGATGGCAATTGTCCAAAGTGCACAAACTCTGTATTTAAATTTATTTAGAGAAAATCACACATAAGATTAAATTTGATTTTGCTAATTGCTGCTAAATCATTTTGCCAACCTCAGGTCTATTTTCCTCATTCACTTGCTTCTACTTAAATTTCCCAATATTGTGATTCCCAGTGGTAGTGAGAAGCAAAGTGGTCTGTCTTTGTTCAGCTCTTCAATTCCTCAGGCGCTGGCTAACTAACCTTCATTACTTTAATGGGGCCAAAATATTTCTTTTCAACCACTTATTTTTTTTTTGCTGCAACAGAAACTAACTTTCCATGGAAAAGCAAACAGTTCATCAGCCCTGGCTGAGAAAAGTAGGTGGAGGAGATTTCAAAACAAACACGAGAGGAGCAGAATTCGTGATGGCTACTTTAGCATCAATAGCAATATCTTACTCTCCCTATCAGTACCCCCCGCCCCGCCCCCCAAAAAAAGTAGACCAAAGAGCTGTAATTTTAAAGTGAGCTTTCTTTGGTGCCAAAAGAATTCTCTTTCATGTGTACCTAATATCAGCTGTAGTCATAAGTTGCTTAACTTGTTTCTGAATGAGACAATTTGCTCTTAAATGCTAGTTCATCAACTAAGCTGCCCAGACACCTTTATGTTATTTAATTTTAAATTATATTGATGGCATGATAGCTAGTAATCTTTAAAATTCTTAAGCCCCCTCTCTCTCTCTCTCCATCAGCTTTTACTTCTTTTTAAAAAAATATGTTTTTATTAATTTTAGAGATAGAGAAGAAGGGAGAGGGAGAGAGAGATAGAAACATGGATGAGCTGCCTCCTGCACACCCCCTACCAGGGGCCGAGCCTGCATTCCGGGCATGTGCCTCAATATAGAATTGAACCAAGTGACCTCGTGGTACATGGGACTACACTCTCCACTGTGCCACACGGGTCAGGCTCCATCAGCTTTTCTTTATGTGAAATTCCAAGTTGTCAATACAAAGTATTACTTTCTAAATACATAGACTAATGGTTGATACCTTAATGTAGGATTCTCTGAAAATCTACACTAATAAAAGAGAAACATGAAAATTGACCATCCCTCCACTATGCCCACCAGCCAATCAGAGTGATATGCAAATTAACTCAACAAAGACGGCGTTTAATTTGCATACACAGTCACAGAGCGAAGACTGAAGACAGCATAGAAGGAAGCCAAGCGCTGCAGAAGGGAGCGAAGCGGCGGAGAAGGGAACTGAGCCAAGGCAGCAGAGATGGGAGTGGAGCTGAGGCAGTGGACTCGGGAGGAAGTGAAGCAGCAGAGACAGGAGGGAGCGAGGCAGTGGAGATGGGAGGGAGTGAGGCAGCAGAGACAGGAAGGAGCAAGGCAGCAGAGACAGGAGAGAGTGAGGCAGTGGAGACGGGAGGGAGCTGAGACAGCAGAGATGGGAGGGAGCCAAGACAGCGGAGATGGGAGGGAGCCGAGACAGCGGAGATGGGAGGGAGCCAAGACAGCGGAGATGGGAGGGAGCTGAGCCGGTGGAGGTGGGAGGGAGCGAGGTGGCGGGCTTCGCTCCCTTATCTGCTTCACTCCAGCCTCAGGAAGCCCTATTCTTGCAGGAATCTTCCTACAATGGGCCTCTAGTCTCATATAAAGCACATAGCTTAAAATGGAGATCTAAGTGTATCTCAACCTTTGTAAAGTCAGGATATAAATATTGGAATCATACCATAATGTGTTGGCTTCAGCAGACAGTCAACTTAGACCTTCAAGAGGATAACAGCACCAGCTGGGCTGGACATGCATCCACCGAATCACCAGCTTATGGAGTAGAAATTGGAGAAGGGATGGAAGAGAGGTGGAGAAAGAGAAGGGAAGGGAGAATAAAATAATTCCCTGAGTGTATAACCATTACATGGAAGCCATATTTTAATGCAAAATGATTCTAGACTATTATAAATATATACAACCTAACATTGTGAAGTTGACCAAAATGACATAAGATTCTCTACTTTTGTGAAGAAATTAGGATGCAGTTAAACAGAAGAGGCCAGAGGAAAAGAGGAACTTTGTCTTCAAAAACCCTATTGTGGTCAAAGAATCCTTACTATTTCACAAGGATATATACAGAAGTTGAGAGTAAGGGTTTAGACAATGGTATAGTGATTTGACATTGTTCCAACATTCAAATTCATGATCAGTGGACTCATGTTATTAAATAGGGGTATGAATCATACGGTGTAAGCTCTAAACTAGTTTTGAGCAGTAAGACCACACAGTGTGGTCTATCATGGATAGAAAAATGAAAAATTAACAAAATTTTGACTATTGCTATAGTTTGTTTGAGAAGCGATACTATAGAACATATTGTTAGTGCCTAAAAGAATGTCTGTCAGACTTTCTTTTACCCCACTCTTTAGACAGACTGTTTGCCCTTTAGACTCATGTAGATGTCCACTGTTTTCTTTGCTTGTCTTATATAATAAAAGGGTAATATGCAAATTGACCCTAACTTCCGAACGACCAGTCGCTATGACAAGCACTGACCACCAGGGGGCAGACGCTCAACACGGAAGCTGCCCCCTGGTGGTCATTGCACTTCCACAGGGGGAGCACCGTTCAGCCAGAAGCCAACTCATGGCTGTCCGGCGCAGCAGCGGTGGTTTGAGCCTCTTCTGCCTCTGTGGAAAGACTAAGGATGTCCCCGAGGGCTCCCGGGCTGCCAGAGGGATGTCTGACTGCCAGCTTAGGCCCAATCCCCTGGGAAGTGGGCCTAAGCCGGCACGTGGACATCCCCCAAGGGCTCGTGGACTGCGAGAGGGTGCAGGCCGGGCTGAGGGACTCCCTGAGTGCACAAATTTCCAAGCACCAGGCCTCTAGTATTTTTATATTATCCTTCTTTATTTCAACTTTGTGAGATCATAGATTGAATCATCCTAAAAAGAATCTTTGAAGGGATAGGCAGTCTAATATTCTTTTTTACCCATAATCTTCAAAGTTGTGGATTTTAAAATGTTCTATTACATTTTTTAATGAACATTTTCAACGATGTATAAGAAAGTGCTTCCCACTTTATAGTAGCATCACTAAATCACACTATGAATCAGGGACTTTGGGAAGATAAGAGCCAATTACAGTGAAAGTTCTGGGATTATCATCTTTCATAAAAGAAACTATGTCTTTCAACTTTGGTTGTCTATTCTGTCTTTCTGCCTGACTATTTTTGAGTTTTGAGATCTGGCTTACCTTGACCCTATAACCTACCATCACCTTTTTAATATCTCCTTTAACCCCTATTTAC
>NW_005370782.1:520933-564570 GCF_000412655.1 Myotis brandtii
ATATATATATATATATATAAAATAAAAAGGTTGGACCAATTGTTGAAAGACTTAAGCCCTTTATGAAAAAGTTCTTAAAAAGAAGATAATTCTAATAATTTATATCCACAGTAAGATCAAGAGAGTGAAAATAAAATATTTAAGCTTATAGAGCTATGTTTCATAAAAGTTTGACATTGAAGAATAGATTTAATATTATCAAATTGTACTTTAAAAGCACAAATATGATGTGGGTTCAATACTTGAAGACTAAGATACTAGATCTAGAATTACATTTTTGATTCACCATGCAAGCATTATTTCCACCTTGCTCTATGCAACAACAACAACAAAAAGAATGGTTTATTTAAAAGAAAGTCTTACAGTGCTATAAAAGAAGCATAAATGCTACGGTTGGAAGAAATTATCAAGTTAAGCTGAAGAGTGTATAATATTCTTTATCAATTGAAGAACATTGAGACTGACATTACTAAACTACCTTTAAATTGGCTGGCTGGATATGTGATTGGATTGCCTAGCTCTAACATTCCAAGTGAATACATTTCTCTGGTTATAACCTAAAAATCTGAAAACAAAATGCTTCAAAGATAGTCTGAATAATGACCTTTAAAAATCATCTATACTTAACAATATAATACATTTTAGGACCACACCAAGCAAATGGGTAAGGGTTAACACAGTTAAAGAAAAATCATTCTAAACAGGTACTCTTCTATAAAATGCAACTGCTAATGGCCCTACCACCAATAGTAATAAAAATAATAGTGATTCTAATAGTTAACCAGAAGTACCAGTACTGTGTGTGTAGACTGGGATGATGACTACATTAATCCTTTGGATTTTCCCATACCAGAAGAGGTCCTTTACAATTCAGGATTTCATAAACACCCACACACAAATGGGCTAAGGCAACTTCTCATACTCTGGGAAAGGACTACCTGCAACTACCTAACTTCTTACCTAATAATAGACAAACATGTAAATTAACTGTCCCTCCGCTATGCTCACCAGCCAATCAGGAGAGTATGCAAATTAACCCAACAAAGATGGCGTTTAATTTGCATGCGTAGGGGCGAAATGGCGGAGTGAAGACTGAAGGCTCCGTCCAGAGCTGCGAAGACTGAAGGCTCGTCTGGAGCGAAGGCCTAGGTCCCAGGTGCTGGAGGAAAACCGGTGCCAGCGGAAAACCGGTGCCAGCAGCCAGGTTAAGGGAAGGCCTATTGCATGAATCTCTTCGTGCAACGGGCCTCTAGTATTAATATAAACATATATGAAAGGATCAAGTAAATATAACTATGGTGTAATTCTGACATGAGTCAGCAGACTATCCTCACAAAGAGATTAAAGAGAGGCCATAAACCAATTCAGAGGAAAAGCAGAATGAAACAAACAGGACCTTATTTCTTCACTTTTGTTCCAATGTATACTTGCTTCTGTGTTTCTTTTTTTCTAATAACTAAAACAGTAAGTTTTTGTTTAAGCATCACATATATCCACTCAGACATAGTAAATTGTTATATAAATCTTGGAAATAGTGGGTCCATCCCCAAAGCCACCTGGCGTTTCTGAATATTCTATTAGAGATCCTGGGTAAATTAAGTTAGAGGTCTTATACCTGTGTTTTTTAGGTTTCTTGATAACATGGAGGTGGCAACAGCAGAGATAGGAAACCCTAAAGGTAATTAACACAAGTCATGAGCCCATGAAGTTAAAAATGCAGTCTTTCCTTGAAAAAACTTCCCCTTGCTGCTTCCAAAGTTCAGAAATGCAGAAACATTTTTTATATTTAAGATAAATTAATATTTTAAAATGATTTTCTCTTAACACAGATAAAATTCTGTTTTATTCATCATGTATAGGAAGTATTGTTAAACTTCTTTTATCTTCCTTTTACTTTTTTGCTAGTCTACTCTTTTAAGAGTTTGTGGGCTGTAATTCTACAGGGATTTATTACCCTAAACCTCTCTGACTATGCAATTTTTAACACAGTTTTGAGTATTAAAAAAAGCTATACTTTCCTCCATCTTTCCCATTAGCTTCCACCATGATATTTTTCTTTTAAGCAGGAATATTATAGTATGTTTTTTTACCTACAGTAAACCATGTATTTGATCATCAGGCATGGTTTTCAAGCTATAAAATCCTGTATTAAATGGGTCACTGGATATAAGTTGAATGTGTAAAACCACTTAAAGTAGATATATTTTGTTTGAAGTGGGATTTAGGAATCCATTCTAAAGAAATAGGGGTCCTTTCTCCCAATGCTCTTCCCTACCTAAGTCAGGATAGCCTTAATAAGCCTTTAAATCAGTCTTGCTTTCCTCAAGAATATCAGTTTAAAAATCGCTAGATTTGAGGTATCCCCAAATTTCAAAACAGAAGGCATCTGCTAATACATAGAAGAGTAACACTTGAAGTCTTAAATAACCTGTGTTTAATACATAGTTTATTTTAAAAAGAGAGTGTGGGACACAGAGGATTAAGTGAACAGAAATGCCTAGAGGGACAAGCCTTTCCAAGGTACAAAGTTGGGCACCTGTTATTTTCCTCCCTGGGAGTAATTACCAATTCTCAGTAGGAGTTAAGGATCAGACTTTGCTTACACAAATAGCAAAGTGAAATGAACAAATATTCTGTGTAGGTTGTAAATGCAACATTTTAGAAACTCTAGAACTCCAAAAGTCTACCTGTTTTTCCCTGGTTCATTGGCTGAATTTTGGCATCATGATGAAGCTACGAAACTGTAAAGGTAAGTCTGACATTTTTCCATAGTTTTACAGAATTAACAAAATAAAATTCCATTCGAGGAACAGGTCTGCCTCAAACACACAGTTCTTCTTCTCAAGACATATACCAAATTTGGAAGTAGCATGGAAGGGAAGGTCGAATAGCAAATCTCAAAAGCTACAAAGGCTGACTGAGTCTTCTGTAGTCATTTAGACATAAGGTAAGGTGGTTAGAGGCAAAAGCCTGAGAAATAAAAATCGGAAATAAATTTTTATTAATCATTTACCCAACCAATGACCCATTTCAATCCACTATTGTGTAGAAGTGATTAACCACCCCCACTCTGGGTCCCTTATAGAAGAAAATGGAGACTGTATCTAGGAAAAAATATCAATTAGAACTTTTAGGTTTCTTTGTAACAATGTGCACATGTAATAAAAACTTACTAGACTCATGAATAGGCAGAAAAATGTGACCAATGATTACAAGAAACAAACAAAATAAGCAGACAAACAATCTAATATTTGATTTAGTAGTGACAGACTTTAAAATACCTAATAATAATATATTAAAATATATAAGGTACAGTAAGTATGTGAGTAGATAGAAAATTTCACCAGAGAATTGAAACATATAAGTTAACATCTAGAGCTAAATAACATAATATATAGTATTAATAATTCATTGGATGGATTTAAGTGGAGGGACATGAGGAAGATATATAAATTTACTTAAAGATAATTCCAAATGTCTAAATGAGCCATGGATGAGTAGCTCAGATGGTTAGGTTGTCATCCCAATATGCCAGAGTTGTGGGTTCAATCCCCATTCAGGGCACATACAAGAATCAACCAATGACGTGATATTGTACATAGAAAACACTAAATACTTCACACAGAAAAACCTACTATATTTAATAAATGAATTTAGCAAAGCTAATACTTAAAAGCCAGTGACATTTTTATTCAACAGTAATACATTATCAGAAAGAAAACCTAGGAAAAGAATCCTGTTTACTATTGCAACAAAAAATAAAGCAACCAAGGAGGTAAAAGACTTGTACTTGGAAAACTATAGGGCATTGAAGAAAGACATAGAGGAAGACACAAACAAGTGGAAGCATATACTGTGTTCATGAATTAGAAGAAGTAACATTATTAAAATATCTGCACTACCCAAAGCAATCCATAGATTCAATGCAATTCCTATTAAAATACCATGGTATAGTTCACAGATCTAGAACAAACATTCCAAAAATATATAGAGAAACAAAAAAGACCCCTAATAGCCACAGCAATCTTGAGAAAGAAGAACAAAGTTGGAAATATCACAATACCAGATATCAAACTCTACTACAAAGCTATTATAATCAAAACAAGAACAAGCATATCAATCAGTAGAACAGAACAGAGAGCTCAGAAATCAACCCATGTCTTTACGGTCAATCAATATTTGACGAAGGAGGCAAGAACATGCAATGGAGTAAAGACAATCTCTTCAATAAATGGTTCTGGGAAAATTGGCCAGGTGCATGCAAAAAAAAAATGAAAGTAGACCACCAACTTACATTATATAAAGGAATAATAAATGGACAAAAGACTTAAATGTAAGTCATGAAACCATAAAAATCCTATAAGAAATCATAGGCTGTAAAATCTCCGACACCTCATGTAGCAATATTTTTGTTGAGATGTCTTCTAGGGTAAGGGAAACAGGAAAAAATGAACAAATGGGACTACATCAAAATAAAAAGCTTCTGTACAGGAAAAGAAACCATCAATCAAATGAAAAAGGAGTCCAGTGTCTGGAAGAACAAATTTTCTAATGATACATCTGATGAGGGTTCATTTCCTAAATACATAAAGACCTTATGTAACTCAACACCAGGAAGAAAAACAGACCAATTAAAAATAGGCAAAGAACCTTAATAAATACTTCTCCAAAGAGGACATACAGATAGCCAATAGGCGTGTGAAAAAAATGCTCAGCATCACTAATCATCAGAGAGATGCAAATTAAAACGACAATGAGATATCACCTCACACCTGCCAGAATGGCTTCCGTCAATAAATCAATAAACAAATGCTGTCGAGGATGAGGAGAAAATGGAACCCTAGTGCACTGTTGGTGGGAATGCAGACTGATGAAGCCACTGTGGAAAACAGTATGGAGTTTCCGCAAAAAATTAAAAATGGAACTGCATTTGATCAGTGATCTCACTTCTGGGAATATATCCTAAGAATCCAGAAACACTTATTTGAAAGAACATATGCACCCCTATGTTCATAGCAGTGTTATTTATAATAGCTAAGATCTGTAAATAGCCCAAAGCCCAAGTGTCCATCAGAAGATGAATGGATAAAAACGCTGTGTTATATTTACATAATGGAATACTATGTGGCCCTAAAAAAGACGGAAATCTGGTACCATCTCACACCTGTCAGAATGGCTATCATCAACAAATCAACAGACAAGTACTGGTGAGGATGTGGAGAGAAAGAAAACCTTGTGTACTGCTGGTGGGTGCAGCCACTGTGGAAAACAGTATGGAGTTTCCTCAATAAGTTAAAAATGGAACTTTCATTTGATCCAGTGATCCCACTTCTAGGAATACATCCCCAAAAAACAGAAACACCAATCAATAAGGATATATGAACCCCTATGTTCATAGCAGCACAATTTACAATAGCAAAGATTTGGAAACAACCTAAGTGCCCATCAGCAGATGAGTGGATTAGAAAACTGTGGTACATCTACACAGTGGAATACTACACTGCTATAAAAAAGAAGGAACTTTTACCATTTCCAACAGCATGGATGGAACAGGAGAGCATTTTGCTAAGTGAAATAAGCAGTCGGAGAAAGATAATAAATATCAGATCTCGTTCATTTGTGGGATATAATGAACCACATAAACTGATGAACAAAAATGGATCCAAAGACAAGGTGGCACTGAGCAGCCCGTCCAACCTCGGGGAGAAGGCAGGGGAGCGGGGTGTTAGAGATCAACCAAAGGACCTGTATGCATGCTTATTAGCATGTCCAATGGACACAGATACTGGGGCAGTGGGGGCTTGCCCTCAGGGGTGGGAATGGCCTGGGGGGGTGTTAACTGGGGAAAAAGGAGACATGTAATACTTTAAACAATAAAAAAAGGAAATCTGACCTTTTGTGACAGCATGGATGCACCTGGAAATTTTTATGCTAAGTGAAATAAGCTAGTCAGAGAAAGATAAATACCACATGGTCTCACTTATATAGGAATCTAGTTAACAGCATAAACTGACAAATGAAATAGAAATAGACTGACAGCTATTAAAGGGGAAGGAGGTATTGGATATAAGAAGTTGGAAGAATTAGCCAAATAACATATATGCATATCCCATAGATACAGACAACGGTGTGGGTGATGGTCAGAGGGAAGGGGGAGCAGGGGCTGGATGGAGGGAGGCAAAAGGGGTGCAATGGGGACATCTGTAATAGTGTCAACAATAACAAATAAAGTTAAAAATGTAAAAAATGTAAAAAAAAAAGCAGGTTAGTCTCATGAATAAAAAATCTATAGACTATCAAGTAAATTGAATCAACCAATGAATGCATAAATAAGTGGAACAAGTGGATGTTTATCATGCTTGCACTCTCTCTCTCCCCCTCTTTTTAAAAATAAAAATTTCTACATGAAACTTTTAGAGAAATGAATCATTAAAGAAACAAGGAAAACCATAAAAATATGAGCTATAGTGAGAAATTCAAATATATGTGCAATTGCAATCTCAGGAGAGAGACATTGAATAGATGAAAAATTAATATCTAAATATAAAATAACCACAAAATTTTCAAAAGTGATTAACAGCATCAAATCACAGATTCAAAAACCCAACAAATCCCAAGCAGTATAAATAAAAAGAAAATCTCACTAAGGTACATTATAGTCCAATTATTGAATGCAAAAGAAAAGGATAAAATCTTAAAAGCAGATTTTATATATTTATATTTTTAAAATAAATACATATCTTTATATGCTATCTTAAAAAGAGAAGCAATAAGATTTACAGTTTTTCAACAAATTATGGAAGTCAGATAATAAAATGACACCTTTAATTCCTAAATTTTTTAAAAAGTTGACCTAGAATTTTGTATAACAGTATAAACAGAGAAAATTTTCTTTAACAAAATTGAATTTAGTGACATAACTTTACTGCAAGATATACTAAAAGTTCTTTATATTGAAGGAAATAATTCCAACAGTAGCATGAAACTTTAGGAAAGTCTGAAGACCACCAGAAAGGAAATATATATGTTGTTATAAAGTAATATTGGCTATGTAAAATAAATAAAATGTCATATGTGATCTATAACATATGTAGCAATAAAATAAAGGCCCATGATATGGTGTAAGTGGAGTTAAAATATTATGTTCCATTCATTGTTCAGGGAATGTTAAAAGTGCTAATTGAGGTTGACTTTAATAAGCAAGGATGCAGTTTTAATATCTAGAATAACCACTACAATAAAATAACATAATGCAAAAGAGCAAATGGAGAAAGAGGAATAATAAAAATATTTGCCTCATTAAAAGAAGGTAAGAAGGATGGGAAAAAAGCAACTAAAATACACTGAGTGGTCAGATTATTATGACCACCCCATCAGTACTTCATTGGGCCACCTTTTGCCTTCAAAACTGCGGCGATTCTTCTTGGCATTGACTCCACGAGATGTTGAAAGGTGATGCGAGGAATCTGACACCATGCCTGATGAATAGCACTGTCCAGTTCTGTGAGATTTGATGGTTGTGGAACCAGTTGCCTGATGGCTCTTTTAACTTCGCCCCACAAATACTCAATTGGATTGAGATCTGGTGATTTGTGGGGGCCACCTAAGCAAGGTAAAGTCTCCCTCATGTTCTTGAAACCACTCCTACACAATACGAGCACCGTGGCATGGCGCATTGTCTTGTTGGAAGAAGCCATCTCCATTGGGATACGCCATCAACATGATAGGATGAACTTGATCAGCAACAATACTTAGGTATGTTGTGCTATTCAAACGTTGTTCCACACGAATTAAAGTGCCCAAATCATGCCAGGAAAACATGCCCCAAACCATAATACTGCCCTCACCTGTTTGAAGGGTTGTACTCATGCATGTGGGGTGCATGCTTTCATGTTGTTTCTGCCAAATTCTCACTCTGCCATCTGCATGATGCAACTGGAAACGTGATTCATCGGACCACATGATTTTTTTCCAATGCTCGACTGTCCAATCCTTGTGTTCCTGTGCGAATTGGAGACGTTTTATCTTGGTAACTGCAGACAGCAAAGGTGTTCAAATCGCATTGAAGGCTGTTAAATGGCATTGTTTACCCATATCTTCAGAAAAAAAATCACTTCTACTGTCGTGGTAAACAACCTGCTTCCCTATTTATAATGGTCTGGCCCTCTAGCAACTTCAGCGCGAAATTATAGCTAATTTGCCTACAAACATCAGGTGGTTATAATAATCTGGCCACTCAGTGTATATGGCAATGAATATAAAATATTAAGAGTTATTATAAATGTACTGGTTTTTCATCTATTGTAATAAAGTTCATTTATAAATATCTTACTTAAATTTGCAAAGTAAGTTGACTTAAAGAAAAATATTAAATACCAAGTGATATTGATTGTACACAGATTACACACATTTGGAAAACACTAGCACTAAATATTCCAGGGGAGAAGATAAAATATTTTCTGAATTTAGGCAAACTGGATCTAATACTGACTGTGCTATCAACTACCTGTATAACCAGGGATAGCAACTTGTCTTGACAAAAGATAATTTTTAAAGTTTTCCTTTAATGCATATATAATTCTTCCATTGTTTTGCTGAGAAAATGAGTACTATTATTTGCCTTGCCTAAATATTTACACATGTAATGACAAGGTTATTAAGGGTCAATATATTGCTTTTTGTGTGTTAAAAATAAAAAAGAAATTTACCCACATACAGAATTTATAAAATTGACTGACATGAGTTATTGAAATCACATTCTGGAGAAGGAGAGTAATGAACCATGTTATAAAATTCAGCCATTCGTGCAATGAGTATTTATTGAGCACCTGATACATACACACCAGTCTTTGTGATAGGCACCAGACATACTGAGGCAATAAAAGCATTTCAATTTATTTCTGGAGATGCATCATTGCAGACTGTGAAAGTAATACAGGAGAGGTACATCCCAGATTGAGCAGGGGCACAAAGAAAAGAAAATTTGATTTTGGCCCTAATCAGTTTGGCTCAGTGGATAGAGCATCGCCCTGCGGACTGAAGGGTCCAAGGTTCGATTCCAGTCAAGGGCATGTACCTTGGTTGCGGGCACATCCCCAGTAGGGGGTGTGTAGGAGGCAGCTGATCAATGTTTCTTTCTCATTGATGTTTCTAACTCTCTATTCTTCTCCCTTCCTCTCTTTAGAAATTCGATAAAAAATTCAATATATTCAAAAAATATATTTTTTTAAAAAAAAGAAAATTTGATTTAGTTTGAGAGAGACATGGAAGTCTTTACAAAGGATAGACACCTTAGCTGTGTCTTAAATATTGAGTAGATGAATTAGTTGGAGAAGGAATACTTAACAGTTTTGAAAAAAAATTGCAAATAGATTTATAACCTTTAAAAAGTTCTGAATAAAAAGTGTAAAGATAATATTAAAATATATGACAAATTTTCAGCCATTGCAAGAAGTGTTAACAGTATAAACAGATTTAGTTTTCTTAGTCTTGTTTTGTTTCTGAAGTAGTAGATGCTAACAAGAAAGTTAACAAGAAAGCAAAGTCAAGGTGTTTTCTTACGTTGAATTTTTTAGTGTTTCTCTGTTTTATTTGTTATCCATTTGCTCTGTGATGTAAATTTATTTCACTAAAAGTGGATGGAGAAAATAAATTTTGGTATATAATTGACACCTGAAAAGTTATGTCTTAAGCTCTAGACAAAATGTGTGGAATCAATCAAGTACAGCAATAATCTTTTGGCCAACAACAGACCTCATATATGATGGTGGTCCCATAAGATTATAATGGGTCTGAAAAATTTCCATTGCCTGGTGATGGATGTCATAACCATCATGACACTGTAGTGCAATGCATCCATTACTCATGTGTATGTGTTGGTTCTGGTGCAAACAACCTACTGCACTGCCAGGCATACAAAAGTACAGTACATACAACTGTGTACAGTGCATAATAATTGATAATGACAAAAAATGACTGTTACTAGTTTATGTATTTGCTATACCTTTTGTTATTTTAGAGTGCATTCTTTCTACATATAAAAAAAGTTTACTTTAATATAGTATTGTTACACCAGCAGCAGCCTCATATATCTCATGTGTGTCTTTTGATTGCATCATTCTCTTTTGTATTTGATTTAATCTCATGTTCTGTACAGCAACATGCTATACACAGACTTATAGCCTAGGAACCATAGGTATGCCGTATAACCTAGGTGTGGAGAAGACAGTACTATCTAGGTTTGCATAAGTGCAGGCTGTGATGTTCCCACAATGATGAATCATTTAACAATGCATTTCTCAGAACGTACCCCTGTCTTTAAATGGTACCTGACTTTATTAAAATATTTCCCCCTCAATTATACAACATATTTGGGGATTCTAAAATCAAATTTGTCTCAACTTCATATCACACGATGTAACTTTTCTCAAGGTGAATAGTTTGCTATAATTTTTATAACAAAATAAACCCACACCGCTGTAGATTAGTAATAAGAATGAATCAATACCATCTCCATATTAAAAAAAAACAACACAACTTAATACCTTTAAGCTTTTGGAGAAAATTTCTATTAGGTGGTTGAGAAAAAAGAGTAGATCTTTGATTTAAAAATACATCGCCCTTAATTACCAAAATATTATGATCTATGATACACACAAAAATCAGTTGGTATCATTTTTACACATATAATGTTGATCTGGTATTTCTATATTTATACATATAAAGTGTCTATGAAAATGGGTACCTATCCATTTCTGAGAGTAATTTTTCAAATAAAAGCAAAATTCTAACTATCTCCTAAATCTCTCTGTGTATCTGCATCACGACGCCCCTGCTCTGACCTGGATTTCCACCACCTTCTAGTGGCATGCCTACGTCCATTCTTGCCCTGTACCAAGTTGTTCTCCCTACCTTAGCCAGAGTGGGGTATTTCAAAATGCAATTGTGAACATGTTATCCTACCATTTAAAATTCCTTAATGGCTTTTCCTGGTCTTAAAATAAATATCAAAATCATTTGTAAAATGGCCTGCTCTTTGCATTTCAGTAACACTGAATTTCCATCTTCTAAAATGTGTCTAGCTCTCTCTACCTGTGCTCATTTCCCCAGTACCCCTCTGGCCAGAGGAGTCTGCCTACTATTTTCTTTGCATAGTTAACTCCTATTTATCCATCAAATCTCAGTCAGTGTTTCTTCAGGAAAAGCCTTTCTTGATATCTGTGACAATATAATTAACTTTTCTAAGTCCTCACGACACTATGTCTCTTTCATGTCACTAAGCCATAATGATGCAGACTGTGTGTTTTTTACTTACCATTAGCTCCCTAATATCCGAGTGTGCCTGGGACATAGTAGCACTGAACAAATGTGTTTAATCTTCTTACAACTCAATAGAAAATCATTACATAGCACTCAGTAAACAATATTTAATCTTCTTATATCACTTAAACTAAGTAGAAATGCATTGCAATTGAAGTGAATTCCAATAGACTAAAAAGGCATAAAATGACCTTGTTTTGGATAAACCAAAAATTTGTTAATTTTTCAATTGTGCTGTATATGAAAGTAAAATACTTGTTGAGCTTTTATCTTACTCATGTACTGGAAACAGGCAAATTGTAATTATATAAGAAGTAATTTTTATTTATCATTTGATCAGATATGTAATTTTAATAGGATAATTTGATAAAAAGATTTTATGAGAATGATGATAGAATACAGCCAACTATTTTGATTAATTATGTGATTGGTATTTGCCAAGCAATTTGCAAATATTAGTTTAATCCTCATATGTGCAACTGTGAATTGGATTCAAACCAGGTTGCCTGACTCTGGAGGGATAAGCTCTTAAATATAAAACTGCTTTGCTATGGCAATTATATGTGTATAATATTAACTATCATTTGTTAAGCATCTGTTATATGCTGGGCACTCTGCTAAGGGTTTATGTAATTGATCTCACTTAAACCTCATTGCTAAGTTATCCCTATTTATTAGATATCCTCTTTGTGTATTTGCATGTATTAGAAATTTAAAATTGTTGTTATAACAGAGAGTGGAAATGAGCAATGCTTAAATGTTTATTATCTTTTCTAAATAGGGGCTTTTCTGAGGAAGCGATGCAAGCTCATTCTTTCATTTTTATAGTCTACAAATTCTCTAACAGCAATACAAATGTTTACATAATACTATTTTGATTAAACTACATTAATGACCAGGACTGTTACTGATTTGTGGGGTGCTTTTGGTTAAATGATATTCCAAAAAAATCAATTATTAGAAGTTAGAGATTTCTGCATCAACAAAATATAGATATAATATGGTCATCTGCTCTTTAGATATGAGAAACTCATTTTCTTCATCCTACAAGTAAGTGTAGAATTTATAAAAATGACGCAGGAGATGATCTCGTCTCCTCATCCAGAAAATCAACATTCCCTCAGTATGCAAGGGAAAAATGAGTTGAAGGATTGGGTGTTCAGCTTGCTGTTCATATTCTATTTATAATTTCTTTTATTAAAAAAGTGAACTCTTTGATGTTACCGTTTTTAAAATTTCAATTTATTTTAATAGCACTTTCAAGAAAAACAATACCTTCTTAGCACCAGTTGCCTACTGAATCTTTGATGCCTATTAGGAAAATGTGTTCCCTAAGTAGTACCTACTTCAATTGAAGTTATTAGGAAATTTGAAGAGTATATTAGGATGTGGAGATATGTCAACAGAGACAGAATGAAGGAGCATTAGTGGCAATTTTCTAGATATTTGGGGCAAATAGAAGCAAGATCATTAAGAGAAAAATTGAATTATGTAGCTCAAGAAGTTTCCTGGTCATGAGTCAATATTAGTTACATCAAAATTTATAATACCATGTGCAAGTCAGGTTTTCAATGCTATCCACAGCTGTTTTGTTATGGCATTTGATGCTACCACATACCCATTTCAGTTAAAAAACAATCCCATGTTGGAAGGAATATTATAAAGATAGAATTGACTTAGATAATTCAGAATGAAAATTTATCTAAATGTGATGTAACACTCAGGTAAATGGTCTACTTTTTAGTTAATAGTTTGCATGTGTAAGGCTTTGGGGCCAGAACTGATTCTGAAAAATTCTATAAACTTGTCCAGTGTGGCAATGCCTTACTTGTGAGGGTTAAAACAATTGTATATGAATCTGTATCTATAGAGGAAGACAGAGAGATACTTAACCATATGATACATTTTCCTACTATGGGCACTTATGAATGGGATTAGTGTCCTTATAAAAGAGACCCCAAAGAGAACATTCACCATGTGAGGTTATTGAAAATGATAATTGTCTGCAAATCCAATACCTGCTGGTGCCTGGATTTTAGACTTCCCAACCTCCAGAACTATGAAGAATATATTTCTGGGTTTTTTTTTAAGCCACCCAGTCTATGGTATTTTGTGATAGCAGCTCAATCTCCGTAAGACACCTCCATTCTTTTATGATAAACTACTGCATGAGTAAGCGGCAGAATCAAGACTTAAACCCAAGACCTACCGACTTAAAAGTTATTTCTTTAAAAGATCGCTTATTTTTAAACTAGGCAATACATGCATGGTGGGGCAAAAGTAGGTTTACAGTTGTGAGTATGCAAAACAAAGTTTATTCTTGTATTTATTATTTATTAATTATTGTATTATTTTCCATACAAACAACTGTAAACCAACTTTTGCCCTACCATCCATATGCAAAAATTTAAAAGGCAGCACAAGAACATAGTGATAACTAATTCTCACAATCCCCTACTTTTAGTTCATTTTTCTTAGAGACAACCACTGCTACCTATTTACTTATGTATCCTTGTAGTGATATTCCATACATTATAAGCATTTTAAAAATGCTTTTATGTAAGCATTTTTATGTATGTGAAAAAGTATATGGTAGAATGCCATATATACTATTCTGCATGTTTTTTTAACTTTATGTATCATAGAGGTTCTTCCATGCTAACAGGTATAGAGCTGCTCCAATCTCTAGAAGCTATACAATATTTCATTTTATAATTTGTTATAGTATCTGGGAGGAACATTTACATTGCTTCCAGTCTTGTTTTATTACTAACAATGTTGCAAGGATCATGATTTTTATACCATATATACCATTTAGTAATTTTGTTCTAGATGTATCTTTCTACAAATAATAGAGTTGAATTCTGCTTTTTGACCTAATGTTATAATATTTAAACCATTTACACTATTGATATAACAAGCTTAGTTCTATCATTTTTTCATTTTATGATTTCTCTTTATAACCTATAATTTCTTTCATTCTTAGTGTGCGTATCTTGGTGATATCTATGTATTGTTGTGTTTGTATGACAGTTTAAGTGGTTTAATGTTCCTCCATTTCATTTGGTCATAGTTTCTTCATTCACTTATTAGTTAAAATTCATCCCTAATAAATCATATATAATTAGTTTAGTCCAGATTATTTTATTCCTTCAATTTTCTCTTCTTTACCACCCAAATATGAATTTGTCATTTATTTAAATATTTTTCTGAAGTTGTACATAGCTTTGAATACCAGCCTTACCCATGATTTTAAAAATAACTAGAGACCTGATGCATGAAAATTCGTACAAGAGTAGGCCTTCCTTCTCCCGGCTGCCGGCATGGCTCCCCTCCAGCACCTGGGACCTGGGCTTCCCTCCTCCGGCCGCCCGGAGGCACCCTGGACCTGGCTGGCTTCCCTCTGGTTCTGGCTTCATCAGGAAAGACGTCCGGAATGATGTCTGGAAGACTTCCAGTCTAATTAGCATATTACCCTTTTATTATTATAGACTAGAGGCCCGGTGCACAAAAATTTGTGCACTCGGGGGGTGGTTAAAAGGCAGCACAAGAACATAGTGATAACTAATTCTCACAATCCCCTACTTTTAGTTCATTTTTCTTAGAGACAACCACTGCTACCTATTTACTTAGGTATCCTTGTAGTGATATTCTGTACATTATAAGCATTTTAAACATGCTTTTATGTAAGCATTTTTATGTATGTGGAAAAGTGTATGGTAGAATGCCATGTATGCTATTCTGCATGTTTTTTTTAACTTTATGTATCATAGAGGTTCTTCCATGCTAACAGGTATAGAGCTGCTCCAATCTCTAGAAGCTATACAATATTTCATTTTATAATTTGTTATAGTATCTGGGAGGAACATTTACATTGCTTCCAGTCTTGTTTTATTACTTACAATGTTGCAAGGACTATGATTTTTTTAATACATTTTATTGATTTTTTACAGAGAGGAAGAGAGAGGGATAGAGAGTTAGAAACATCGATGACAGAGAAACATTGATCAGCTGCCTCTTGCACATCTCCTACTGGGGATGTGCCCGCAACCAAGGCACATGCCCTTGGCCGGAATCGAACCTGGGACCCTTCAGTCCGCAGGCTGACGCTCCATCCCCTGAGCCAAACCGGTTAGGGCAGGACTATGATTTTTATACCATATAACCATTTAGTAATTTTGTTCTAGATGTATCTTTCTACAAATAATAGAGTTGAATTCTGCTTTTTGACCTAATGTTATAATATTTAAACCATTTACACTATTGATATAACAGGCCTAGTTCTATCATTTTTTTTCATTTTATGATTTGTCTTTTTAACCTATAATTTCTTTCATTTTTAGTATGTGTATCTGGGTGGTATGTATGTATTGTTGTGTTTGTATGACAGTTTAACTGGTTTAATGTTCCTACAATTCATTTGGTCATAGTTTCTTCATTCACTTCTTAGTTAAAATTCATCCCTAATTAATTATATATAATTAGTTTAGTCCAGATTATTTTATTTCTTCAATTTTTTCTTCTTTACCACCCAAATATAAACTTATCATTTATTTATTTTAAATATATTTCTGAAGTTGTACATAACTTTGAATACCAGCCTTACCCATGATTTTAAAAATAACTAAAGACCTGATGCATGAAAATTCGTGCAAGAGTAGGCCTTCCTTCCCCCGGCTGCCGGCATGGCTCCCCTCCAGCACCTGGGACCTGGGCTTCCCTCCTCCGGCTGCCTGCAGGCACCCAGGACCCAGCCTGGCTTCCCCTGGTCCCGGCTTCATCAGGAAAGACGCCCAGAATGTCTGGAAGATGTCAGTCTAATTAGCATATTATCCTTTTATTATTATAGATGAGTTCAGCAAACAAACCACTTTTCAGCTTCTGTTTCCCTTCTCCTCCCAATTAAAAAAAAAATTGATTTCAGAGAAAAGAAGGGAGAAGGAGAGAGAGAGATAGAAACCTCAATGATGAGAGAGAATCATCAATCAGTTGCCTCCTGCATGCTGCCTACTGGGGATTGAGCCCGCAACCCAGGCACATGCCCTGACCAAGAATCCAACTGTGGTCTGTTTCAACCCTGGGCCACACCGGCTAGGCTCCCCTCCCAATTTTTGTCAATCTTACCCATGTTAAAAATAACTAAAGACCTGATGCATGAAAATTCGTGCAAGAGTAGGCCTTCCTTCCCCCGGCTGCCGGCATGGCTCCCCCCCAGCACCTGGGACCTGGGCTTCCCTCCTCCGGCTGCCTGCAGGCACCCAGGACCCAGCTGGCTTCCCTCTGGTCCCGGCTTCATCAGGAAAGACGCCCAGAATGTCTGGAAGATGTCAGTCTAATTAGCATATTATCCTTTTATTATTATAGATGAGTTCAGCAAACAAACCACTTTTCAGCTTCTGTTTCCCTTCTCCTCCCAATTAAAAAAAAAATTGATTTCAGAGAAAAGAAGGGAGAAGGAGAGAGAGAGATAGAAACCTCAATGATGAGAGAGAATCATCAATCAGTTGCCTCCTGCATGCTGCCTACTGGGGATTGAGCCCGCAACCCAGGCACATGCCCTGACCAAGAATCCAACTGTGGTCTGTTTCAACCCTGGGCCACACCGGCTAGGCTCCCCTCCCAATTTTTGTCAATTGCATCATTTTGTGTCATCAGAGCGTATATTTACATTCTTTTTTTTTTGGTAATTTTAATATTTATACCCATTACCCATTGCTGTGTTTGTATAACAGTTAAAATGAGTCAATGTTTCATCCTATGCATTTTATCATAGTTTCTTCATTCACTTCTTGGTTAATTGAAATTTATCTTTGCTATTATTTCCATATGTAGCTATATTCTCTGAATGCTCAACATTTAAAACATGTTTGCTTATTATGTTTATAATTGAATATTAACTGGTTTACTCATCATAATGCAATGCAGAAAACTCCTTTTCTCTTGTATTGGTAATTTAATGTCTTCACCTACTTAATCCTAGTTCAGTAATTTTAATAAGATAGACCTTGATATTGATTGTTCTGAGTCCTTTTTCATTCTGGAACATGTTTTTAAAACTTTATTTCTGAGATATTATAATTTATCTTAAAATATATGATTACTATCATTATTATTCTAGTCCTTTACCTTTGGAGCATTGAATATGCATAGATGGGATCTCTTTGTGTTGGACTTTCATATCTACCTTTTTACTTGTAATTCTTTTATTTTTTCTTAAATTTTTATTATATGTTATTGATTTTTTACAGAGAGAAAGGGAGAGGGATAGAGAGTTAGAAACATCGATGAGAGAGAAACATTGATCAGCTGCCTCCTGCACACTCCCTTCTGGGGATGTGCCCGCAACCAAGGTACATGCCTTGGACCGCAATTGAACCTGGGACCCTTGAGTCCACAGGCTGATGCTCTATCCACTGAGCCAAACCGGTTAGGGCTATTTGTAATTCTTTTATATGCTGAATTTATTTTCACCATAATTATCTCATTCTTTCCCATCTTATCCTCCTTGTTTCTTTCTGTATTTTCAGTAGTGTCTGTTCCCTTTTATTCTAGTTTTTTATTTCTGTTTTCTTTTCCTTTCTTCTTTAGTTCTATCTTCTAATGATTTACCTCTAGATGCTATTTAGTTATGTTTTCTCTGAGCTTGTGCATGTTTCCTGTGAAATCTTGTTTTAAACAGGAAATTATTTCATTATATTTCTTGAATACAAAATTGTGTGCTTGTCACAATTTTTCTTTCATCAAGGGAAACTTATTTATATCTTGGTTGCATTCTTTCTTGTCATTTTTCTTATTCTTTTCAACTTTATTTTGGTAGTGTCTTAATGTTGATCTTGTCTTAGTTTTCTATTGTTATTATTATGATTATTATTCATTAATTTAAAAAATAGTTATTTTGAATCATCTATGGATCGAGGAGTGTCCCAAGCAAGAATAGCTTATCCTTAATTCACAAACATACCTGATGACACAGGGCTGTGCATTCATAAATTCTTTTAGCTTTTACCTCTCTCCAGACAACTGAGATTAACAGCTGCCAGACTGATCACATTTTGCTATTATGTCTAGATAATTTCTTCTTTGTTGTTTCTTCTTGATTTACTTGACCATTATACAGTGTTGGGGACATATCTTTTTCACCACTGTAAAGGATTATTGACTTTATTGCTCAGATTGGGATATCTAATTTTGATCATTGTGTTCTGTTGGTTTCATCTGAGAGATGTAGCTATAGGATTACTTTCTGAGCTTCTCCCTGTACCCTATTTCACCTTCACTATATTTGGTAGCCTTTTCTCATATACTGCAATTTGAATTGCAGTATCTCCAGGTTTTATCTAAGATCAAATTTGATTCTCTCTTTTTCTTTCATTAATTTCAGATGAAAGGAGAAAGTAGGAAGTGCTATTTTTTTTCCATTTTCATCATAGCAACCTAAGTAACTCAAAGTTTATATTCTCAGTTACTCTGCTACACTACTACACTACAGTATTAATGCCCCACTATTGTTTTTCTAAATAACCGATCATTTAGATTCATGATCATTTCAACTGGGGCTCCAGGTATTTACAAAGTTGTTATTTTCTTTGCTTTATAAAGTACTAAGTGAGGTGATATTTAATATGTATCAAGTAAGAAATAAATTAAAGATTTGAACTTTTTAAGAACAATTGTTGTTTTTGAAGTTCTGATCAGATTCACCACGTATCTCCTAAGAATCAGGAATTTGTTTTTAATCACCACTGTTCACTAATGACCACAGGAATCCCTTCTCTAAGAATCTTGAGTGTATACAGCACAGCATCATACCATTACCCAATACACGTTGACAAGTCCTCATTGGAAAAATAACTTCTTTCTTTCAAAAGCTAATACGTTTTACTTTTTCCCCAAAGCCCATCACTTCCCACCACATTCTTTTCCTCTCTCCCTCTTCTTCACTTCTATCCTAGAAACCTCCATCTGTGTTGTCACCATCAGCCTTACTCCTTTTCAGTATTTCCTCTTGTCCTAACTACCAAAAACCTCGCACTCATATCCTTTGGTTCTTCAGTCTACCCTGCCATTTCTATTTTACCCTTTACAAATTAACCAGCTGAGGTAGGCAGTCTACCGGTGTCTATCATTAACTTCCTTTTATGGATAAGGGAACTGAGGCAGTAGAGGTAAAATGACCTTACTTCAATATAAGGCCTTCTCCTCAGGGAAATTCATCTTCCTATATACACTGCTTCCTTAAATGTACATTTCTGGATTTGATTTCTCATTCCCACTTAGATCTCCTTTGTTTTTAATGAATTAAAATTGAGTTATTCAACAAATAAAAATTAAATATTTAACTAAAATGTTTTATCCACTTTATTTTCATACACAGAAAATAATGTTTTGATTTTGATTTTTAATTAAGGGTGACATTGGTTAATAAAATTATATAGCTTTCTAGTGAACAATTCTATGATATATCATCTGTATATTGCATTGTGTACCCCTACCGAAAGTCAAATCTTAAGAAAATATATTTTACAATTATACTTTTTCTCTAACAGTTGTAATCCCACCTGCCTGCATCCTGAGGGTTAAAACCCTGCTGGTACTACTAAGCTCTTCCATCTTTTCTCCCTGACAGTATAAATTTTTTGAGCAGCCTCTCTTCATTTAAATTCAGTTTAATAAGGCAATTCATCATGGATTTCTTCTAGCTATTCTATTTTTAATCTCTTCCAAATCTAATCATAATTTCACACAACTGCTATGTGTTTGTGAACAATTTATCAAATAACTCCTTGCTCAGAAGCTACAGTAGTGCTCTATTGGTTAATAGAGAATATTCTTTAATTCACCTGTTCAACAAGTGGTTATTAACTTCCTGCCATGTTTCAGGCACTCTTTTCGGCTCTCATGAAACTGTCATAAACAAGATCTTTTATGGAACTTAAATTCTAACATAAATATAAACAAACAAACTAGGAATTAACAGATAATATTAAGCGATATAAGGAAATAAAATAAGACAATGTGTTAGAGAGTGCCAGGTTAGCTTTTTGGAATGTTTTTTAAGATAACATATTTGAATTGATACCTTGATAATTAGATCTAGAGCCAAAAAGGCTTTATTTAGCAAAGGGACCAAGGGTGGGAATGAGCCTAGCCAAGCAGGGGAACAGAAAGAAGTCTCGTGTACCAGGTAGTTCAAATATAGTGAACCAGGAGGAGGAGTGGCTGAATATGAGTTTGGAGAAAGGCAAAGGCTAGAACACTGAGGGCCAGGGGTGCCTTCACACAGGGTATGGACTTTAGTCTTCATTTAGTGGAAAGCAATTAGGAATTTTAATTAGGGAATCTGACATACATGCATAGAGATCACTCTGGCAGTTCTGTGTGAACCAGTTAGGAAACTATGCAAAAATCCAGACTAGAGAGAAGGACTGTTTAGACTAGAGCAGTGATGGATATAGTTGATCACATTTTGAAATTCTTTAAGGTCTTTAGTCATATCCTAATTTATGAAACTCACTTCTTTTTTTCTGTGACACATACTCTTCATTAGCATCATCTGTGGAGGGATGATTTCTTGCTTGTGATAATGATAAAATCTCCTATTTGTCTAACTGAAAAAATTTTTTCAAAGTTCTTTGACCTATTTTGTGTCAAGAACAATATTAATCTATAATTTAATTAAGCAGTGTTCTTAGTGTTAAATAAAAGACAGAAATTTAAAAATTGAAGCTTTTAGATTAACATTTATAATGAAGATTGATGCTTTAATGTACTTTTCTACATTGACATGTAAGAATTTGATAATGTTGCTTGATTCTTTGGATCAAAACAAAATGACGCAAAATGTTTTTAAATCCAAAGTGCTTCAGAAGTGGTCTGTGAAATTTAAATGTGAAGCCTGGGTAAATGCCACAGGGTGCACTGACCACTGCTTTGGGAGTCCAGTGTGGGGTGCAGAGGTGAAATGGAGTGGGTGCTGTCCAGGAATAGAAAGCATTCATACACTCCCACGTGTTGGAGAGGAAACATTCCCTGTTTAGTGAGCCCTAAATCAGCCATGCAGCCTGCTTGTCCCCACAGGCACAGCTGAGTTGGGGCTCTGCTCTTGAGATTAGGTACAAAAATATAAAAAATAAATACATTTTTTAAAACAACATTAAACACTAAGCAAGTTTATTGAGAAAAAAGGACCAAAGAAGAAACCGCTCAAAATCTTTAATAAACACAAATAGGAAACGATAGAATCCATTAAGTTCCTCTCCATGTCATTTGTCATCATTAATGAAAAATTACATTTCTCTATTGTTTCATGAGTAGAATATTGAGTTTAGTTAGCCTTTTAGCATAGAGAGAGTTTTGTGTGTATGTGTTTATGATTTTTTTTGTTCTTCCTCGAAATCTCTCACATTACATATATAAGCAAGGTAATATTTCAATCCTGATTTCTCCAGTAGGTAACCACTCCATAAATAATTCTACTAGAAGAGAAAAAAAGCCTATGCCCTCACTAGGAGGTAGGATTATGTTCTACATCACCGTATCAGTAGAATCCTGGCTAGGAGAAAAAAAATGTAGGTGGGAGAATAATTATTGGATAAATTAAAAATAACATCACCACTTTTCCAAGACACCATTCCGTTGTAGCTTTGATATGTAACCAACATAAAATAATTGACAATGGTTTTGAAGAGAGCCATGGATGTGCCAATTTTTCCTTTATTTGTTCAGTAAATATTAAGTGGCCAACTCTACACTTTATGACCACAGAGGTAGAGTTGTGGAAGGAGGAGAGAAGTAGCCCCTTATGTACCACAGATGGATCAATAGATGCAGGCATTCGTATCATAAAGGTTCACAGGTACAAAGCCAGTCAAAGGTCACATAATCCAAACTCCCTCTCTCAATATTCAAAATCCTCAGCAACTTGCTCTTCAGTCTCCATAATCTTAGTGGTTCAGCCTCATCACCATCCATCCTATTGGTACTTTCTTTCCAGGGATGCTTACTAATATTGTTTTGTTTTAAGTGGCAGAGTATGAGGTTTCAGGGAAGTGAAACCAAAGGAAATAGTGCTGATGACTGCAGAGGGAGTCTTGTTGCAGTTCAAATTAACTTGTTTTATATTATATTATAGTTGAATTAATTTAACATGAGCTACACAGCTTGCAGTATCAGAGCTGCATCTTACTTTGTCATTATTGCCATCCTGCAAATGCACATGCTCTCCGCCCTTCTCATAAAACTGCACTGTCATAGCCATCTTCCTTGTTTCATTCCCAACTTACCAACTCTTAAGAATATTTCCCTGTACTCATTCAAAATTATATTTCACCAAGAAGGAAAGCTTTTTTATGAATAGTAGATAGGGTTTACTTTTTTCTCTACTAAAAATATGACATGCTCTCATTTCCTAAGTAAAATATGAAAATCATCATCTTAAATGTACAGCTGAGCTGTCAAGAAAGTACGGAAAATCCTCATGTTCCACAGGATGTGGGATTGCAAATACAGAGTGAAGCAAGCATCAAGAATCACTGCCTGAGGCCGTCTGCTGATCTCAGAAGCCTAGACGTTTAGCTTTAGCAGTATGCAGGCCACAGGAGAAAAGAACCGGGCACCTTCAAAAATAAGACTCTGTAGTAGAGATTCTTGCAAAAAGTAAGACCCCAGAAAGACCCATGCTGCATTTATTTTTGTGGATAACAGTAAGAGAGGGAACGTTCTCCAAGTCATTTTATGGAACTGGTACAACCTTGGTATTCAAATCAGACCTGGAACATAATAAGAAAAGTTACAGGCCATGTTCACTTGTTTGTAGATAGGAAATTACTAAACAATACAAAATGGTTTACAGCAATGTATAAAAAGACAATATATTATGACCAAGTAAGGTTTATCCAAGGAATTCAAGTTTTGTTTAATAGCAGATTATCAAATGTATAGTAGCTGAATAAAGAAGAAAAATTATATGAGCATTTCAATAAAATTCAATTAATAAGATTTAAACTCATTAGTCATTTTTGAAAAAAAAATCCTAGTCTATCAGAAAGACAAATATCTTAACTTCATAATTTTATATAACAAAAACCTAGAGAAAATGTCATGCTTAATGGTAAAACTTACACATTAAGGCCATGAATGAGAAGATATCTCTGTTATATGTAGCATTGGTTTGAAGATTCTGAACAGCACCACAAGATAAAAAAATAAAAGTAAAAGCAATTAATTTTTGGAAAGTAGGAAACAAAACTTTCATTGCTTGAAGATGACACACACATCTACATAGAAAACTCAAAAATATTTTTAAACAAATTATTAATTTTAATAAGTGTACTTAGAAAAAATACTGGATAAGTTTAATATATAAACTCTATTGAATTTCTATATATTAGCAACATGAGTTATACATGTAATTCGATAAAAATGAAGAACTCAGGATCTAAATAAGAGTATAAGAATAATCTATAGGGATAATCTATTAGGTTATATTTGTGTCATTTATTGAAAATTAAAGAAATTAATTGAAAGCATTTAAGGAAAAAATAAATGAAATTATGTACCATGTTGATGGATAGGATGACCCAATGTAAATATATCAATTTTCTCTAAATTGATCTCTAGGTTCAATATAATTATAGAATTTTAAAAATAAGTTATTTATTGATTTTAGAGAAAAAGGAAGGGAGAGAGAGAAACATTGATGAGAGAAACATCAATCAGCTGCCTCCTGCACACCCCCTACTGGGGATCAAACCCACAACCCAGGCATGTGTCCTGCCTGGGAATCCAATCAGTGACCTCTTGGTGCATGGGACTACACTCAACTGAGCCACACTGGCCAGGGCTATCATTATAGAATTTTTATGGAAGACAAAGGAGAAAATAAGCTAAGTAATCTTTAATAAAATAAACAAGATAGAGGTATTTACCCTACCAGATAATTAACTGATTTTAAAACTATTGTAATTAAAATAGAGTAATGTTGGGAGATCAAAGTACTTATAAAATTTAGGATGATAATAACTTTTGCAGAAGCGGGAGAAGAATGAGATGGAGGACAGTCAATAAGGAAATAATATTTGAACTGAATAGTAAATACAAGAGTGTTTATTTTTACTTATGTTAAATACTAAAGGCCCAGTGCATGAAATTCGTGCATAGGGGATGGGTGGGGGGGAATCCCTAAGCCCGACCTGCACCCTCTCCAATCCGGGAGCCCTCAGGGGATGTCCTACTGATGGCTTAGGCCGGCTCCCTGTGGTTCTATGCTGTCTGCGGGGCCTGCTTGGCTGCTCCCGGGTCGCCGTGGTGACGGCCAAGGAGGCCCAGCTCTCAGCAGCCACCCCCTGGGACTGGAGGACTCCAGCAGGGCTGAGAGGAATGGGCACCACCATCTTGTGGCTATGGGTGCTGCCATCTTTGTGTCAGAGTGATAGTTAATTTGCATATTACTATTTTATTAGATATGTTACCTACATTGTAACATATGAATTATTTAATAATAAAACTGCTTAAATTTCATGTTAAAATAATATTAATATTAAATTATGCTTTATTCTTTTAATAACTACTTTAATATTGGCTCTCAGAACCCTTGAATCTTAGAATTAAGAGAGATATTAGAGGTAATTTTTCCTAATCATGATTCATAACCAAAGTACCACAGGGGTTTTTAAAAGTATAGATGGCATGGCTCTCTTGAGATCTTTTTAATCAGCATTCTGCTAAACCAGATCTTGGGTCAGGGGATTATGGGGTACAAAGAGTGATGATTGATAGTGTAGTATGCTGTTTTAAAAAACAAACATGCAGCCCTGGCTGGTGTGGCTCAGTTGGTTGAGCCTTGTCCTGTGTGCCAAAAGGTCGCCAGTTTGATTCTGGGTTGGGTTGCTGGATAGATCCCAAGTAGGGGCATGCAGGAGGCAGCTAATCAATGGGTGGGGGGGAATCCCTAAGCCCGACCTGCACCCTCTCCAATCTGGGAGCCCTCAGGGGATGTCCTACTGATGGCTTAGGCCCGCTCCCTGTGGTTCTATGCTATCTGCGGGGCCTGCTTGGCTGCTCCCGGGTCGCTGTGGTGACGGCCAAGGAGGCCCTGCTCTCAGCAGCCACCCCCTGGGACTGGAGGACTCCAGCAGGGCTGAGAGGAATGGGCACCACCATCTTGTGGCTATGGGCGCCGCCATCTTTGTGTCAGAGTGATAGTTAATTTGCATATTACTATTTTATTAGGTATGTTACCTACATTGTAACATATGAATTATTTAATAATAAAACTGCTTAAATTTCATGTTAAAATAATATTAATATTAAATTATGCTTTATTCTTTTAATAACTACTTTAATATTGGCTCTCAGAACCCTTGAATCTTAGAATTAAGAGAGATATTAGAGGTAATTTTTCCTAATCATGATTCATAACCAAAGTACCACAGGGGTTTTTAAAAGTATAGATGGCATGGCTCTCTTGAGATCTTTTTAATCAGCATTCTGCTAAACCAGATCTTGGGTCAGGGGATTATGGGGTACAAAGAGTGATGATTGATAGTGTAGTATGCTGTTTTAAAAAACAAACATGCAGCCCTGGCTGGTGTGGCTCAGTTGGTTGAGCCTTGTCCTGTGTGCCAAAAGGTCACCGGTTTGATTCTGGGTTGGGTTGCTGGATAGATCCCAAGTAGGGGCATGCAGGAGGCAGCTAATCAATGTTGAATGTTTCTCTCTTTCTCTCTACCTTCCTCTCTCTCTGAAATCTGATGATCTCTGATTCTGATGATCAGTCAGTTTTCTAATTCTTCCTCTCCTGCAATATAAGACTTTTTCTGTACTATCATAATAGGCAGTCAATCTGTCTCAACTTGTATATTTCCATTGGTAAGAAGCTCATTAAGCAATTCTACTAACATTATGTTTATATTTTTCAAAAGTATTAGCAATGAGAAAAAAGGGAGGTACTTTTTGTATAGCTCTTAGCATTGTGCCTCATGCCTGGCATGTGGTAAAGACTAGAAATGTTACTATTTCTATGTTTGTTATAATTATAGTTATTGGTGATGATTCAATTTATAATTCCCTGTTATTTCCCAGTTGGTCCTAGTTCTACTTTTTGGAGCAACAGAGGACAGGTCCCTTTTCTCTGCTATGGGACTTTTCTTTAAACATTTAAAGCAGTGATTCCCAAAGTGGGCGCTACCGTCCCCTGGTGGGCACTGCAGCGATCCAGGGGGGTGGTGATGGCCCCAGGTGCATTTGTTTTAACTTTTTTTGTATTACCTTTCTATTCTGAGTTCAATAAATAGTTTCATAATTTCAAACTTCAATGTTTCTAATTTACACCTTTCTTTACTATATTTTACGAAAAAGGTAGAAACATTAATACATATATCTTTCTGTTTAATTGCTATTAAAATTTAAAAAAAATTAATTTCCAGGGGGCGCTGAGTAATATTTTTTCTGGAAAGGGGGCGGTAGGCCAAATAAGTTTGGGAACCACTGATTTAAAGAGTCTTATGTCATCTCTGAATTTCCTCTATTTGTTGCAAAATATTAGTAGTTCTTACTGTCTGGAGCTCAGCTCAGCTGGGGAAAGAGAGAAGCTCAACTGCCAAGCATTAAGAATAGCTGATTAAAGAAACAAGCCAAAAATGAAAGAATTAAGACTTTCATCCCTTACTGTGATGGTATAAGCAAGAGTCTAAAACCAGAGGAAATGCTAACTCCCTCTGTTTTGATACAAACATGGCATCCTTGCAGTTGAGGGAGTCCAGACCAAAGGGCCTCAGCAGCACTGACCCTGAGGGGAGTATTTGGGGACAAGGCAAGAGGGAAGGCTCAGGAATGGAAAAGTACTGAGTCAGAGTGGGGCGAGGTGTCTTCAAGGTCTTCTGCTCCTCCCTGAGACCCTGAAGGCACCTTAGATAAAGAAATCTAGGAATGAGGCACCAGGGCTGGGAATGTGAATATGTGAAAGAGCATGTCCCACCAGGGATCTGAGTTCTTGAATGCATTCTCTCCAGAGACTACAATGCAGTGGCTATGCAGCAAGTCTGATGCAGGGAGGGCAGCTTTCTCCCATGAGAACTGCCATGTAAAGCCTTCAGAATTGCTTGTGGTCAGGTCTGAAAAGCATTCATAGGTTTTTAACCAGGAGCCAGACTCCTCACTTACAACCACGTAGAGTATGATTTGGCATGCGTGCCCCTCGACTTTCTGAGCAGTCTGTATTGTAGGGCACAATAGCACAGGAAGGGAGTGTATTGTAGTAACATTCCAAAATCAGGGCACCAGTGAGGTGACAATGCAATCATTAAATCAGCTGAAATCACAGCTGTGCTTCTGAGAATTTATGACTGGCATAGGATTAAGCTAGGCATATCTAAAGACAAATTTCTCCAGCTGAACTATTAAGTTCTTACTTTGAGGGATCAGGGCGTAATTTAATTATTCTTTTTAAAATTTTATTTTTCAATTACAATTGAGATTCAGTATTATTTTGTATTAGTTTCAGGTGTACAGCATAGTAGTTAGATAATCATAATACTTTACCAAATGGCCCCCTTCGATATTTCAAAAAACCTCCTGGTTGCACCATACACAGTTTTTACAATATTATTGACTATGCTAGGGGCCCAGTACACAAATTCGTGCACCTTGAAAGGAACTGTGGGCTGCGATGCTGCGGTAGGCACAGGAGTGGGTCTCGACCCATCCTTCATGCCCCGCCTGGCCCATCCTTCTACAGCCCTGGACCCCTGTCTGCTAGCAGCCCCACTCCTGCCACTGCCGCTCCCATGCACTGATGGCACCAATCCCGCTCACACCCACTGATGGCTCAGAGCGATTGGGGCCAGTGCCAGCAGCAGGTGCGAGTGGGGCCGGCGCCATCAGTGAATTCGAGCAGTGGCTGCTGCCCCAATCACCCCTCAGGAGCAGGGGGAGGTGGAGAAGCCCTCAGGGGCGATTGTGGCTGGCAGCCGCCACTCGCACCCACTGATGGCACCAAGTGATCGGGACCAGTGTCGGGCACTGGCAGCAGATGTGCAGGGCAGCTCTGGCACAGCTGCGGGTGTGAGCGGGGATGGTGCTGGCAGCAGGTGCAAGTGCCAGGCGGGACTGCTGTGTGTGGAAGCAAAGAATTTTCAGTAACCAACAGAGGCTTACTCCAATGACAGTGACCGGCGCCCCGCCTTGTTCTGGTGCCCCTGCTCACCTGATCCACCATCCCGCCGCTGCCAACGCCCACCATATTCCACACACGCACCCTGGTGCTCAGCGCATGTCATAGCGATCGGTTGTTCCAATTGTTCCACTGTTCAGTCTATTTGCATATTAGCCTTTTATTATATAGGATTCCCTATACTACAGTATACTGCATTGACTATCATCTGAGATAACAGAATATAATAAAATCAATGATGCAGTATTAATGCATAACAGATTGGTTTTGTAGTAAAGTCAAAACTTAAAGGTACCAATAATCATGATGTTGTTATGCTCTTTACAAAAACTAAAAAATTACCATCCTAAAAATATTTATATATTTCTGTGTTTTTGGGGGGAGTCCTCTAATAGTATTTTTTCTTCTCCGTATGCTACTCATTCACTTGTTCTGCCTAAATTGATCCCCTAAGACTCCTATCCCTTATTCTCCAATCAAATTAAGTGTCCATTTACAGGAATAGAAGTTATTGTCTATAATAGCAAGGGCTTGGTTATTTATTTTTTCATTGGACTTATTCTGAACTCAGTTTTACCTTCTTAAAGCAGTTCAATGTAGCATAACATCCCTAAAAGAAAATAGTGATTGAAATTTTATATTGTCTCTTCAGACATTCAAGTGATTGATAGTTATGAAAGCACGGTCCATAAATCAGTGTTCATGGTATTTAAGGGCTCTATCACCTTGTTTTTACTTCCTAAAGAAAAGCAGATCATCCTCACAGTTTAGCAATAAAGCAGGATTATGTAAAGGAAATGCCTGTCAGATATGATTCTGTTTAGACCAGACAGTAAATTGTGTTAAAAAGGTATTTGCAGCACTTGTCAACAAGTGTAAGGTAAAAATTGGAGTTTCATGGTGTGTTTTTTCTAATAGAGTGATTATAAGGACTCAAATCTTAGTATGGTCAAACAATAAGATCTGGAAAATTACAACAAAGTGAAACTACAAGGAAAAGGCTCTTGGCTTATAAAATTGCTCTGGCAAGAATACAATTCATGAATGTCAGAAGTCTATAATGTGGTGACCTAGGTTATGTTTATTTGTACTGGGTTTGTTAAAATATAACCTACTTCTAATAAAAGCTAAGGTATCTGAAGTAGCAAGAATAATTCGGGCCCTAAATAAAAGTTATAACTAAAATTTTGAATCTCACAATATCAGAGAGGAAACATTCACATCCAATGCAATGAGCCAACTTAAAGTAGCAGTGGCACATTATTAATATCGATGATAGTTATAGTGATGGTGGTGACCCTTTAGAATTAGAGAAGAGAGGGAGGAACTGAGATGGTAGCATAGGTAAACACTGGTACTCACTGCCACCCACAACCACATCAAAATTACAACTACCATACAGAACAACCATCATTCAGAATTGCCTGAAATCTGGCTGAATAGAAGTCCTACCCATAGAGAAGTAAAAAAGTACATTGAGACTGTTAGGAGGGGTGGAGGCACAGAACAGGATGATCCAACACACCCATGTGGTATTTTTTTTTAATTGGGAGGAATATCTCTGCTGCAGATGTCTCCCTAACTTTAAGAGAACCAACATTCGCATTATGGGGTTACCAAAAGGAGAAGAGAAATAGCAAGATATTAAAAACCTATTTGAAGAAATAATGACAGAAAACTTTCCCTACCTGGTGAAAGAAATAGACTTACAAGTCCATGAAGACAGCATTGAGGGATCCAGGGACATACAGGGAGAAACTGGATTGTCTGGCATGAGGGCAGGAACTCCAGGGTGGCTTTCTCTCAGACAGGGGTGCTTGCAGGGGTCATTGTTCCTGTGCTGGGACTTCCCCTGTCACAGAGCTCGCAGCCATATCTGAATTTCCATCAGCATGGCTCATACTGTTTGATCTACCCTGGAGATTCCCTGAGACCCTTCCCCACCCAATTTACAGCCTCACCCAAGCTGTTTACAGTGGCTTTTCCATATAATGGTCTATCCTGGCTCAGCCTTCAGACTTTCCTAAAATCTCTCAAACAAGCAGCTCCTGGTATCAGTGTGCCCCATACCTATCAATAAGAATTCCAAGACCAAGCACTAGCACCAGCCTGCATTTCTTTACAACTTAACCTCACCTGGGCACTTCCAAGCCCAATATAAGTAGCAGCCATCTGCAGATCTCTTTTTAGTTCCTGCTGGGTGGCCCCAAGCAGTGGCTGACTTTTCACCTCCAAGGAGTCCCTAGAGCTAGTGCACCTGGTGGACAGCTTCAGACTATGCCAGATTACAACTCTACACACCCACAAGCAACACACTCAGGGATTAGACTCAATGAGCACCAAAGACCCACTGAAGCAAGTCCTGCTCTATACGGTGTCTCCTGCACAGAAGTTTTTCCATTGTAGACACAGCTGGTACTCACAGCCAGTTGACCTGGAGGTCAATTCCTCTCAGTAATACCAACAGCAATCAAAGCTCAACTACAAAAAGGCTGTGCACACAGCCCATGTAGCAGTGCACCTAGAGTGCTCAGCTCAGGTGACTGGGGAGGCTAAGCCACTGGGCCTTCCAGGATACCTACTACACAAGGCCACTCTACCAATTCTAGGAAACATAGCATCTCTACCATCCATAGAAACAAATACAGGAAAGCAGCCAAAATGCGGAGACAAAGAAACATGTCACAAATGAGTGAACAGGAAAAAAATCTCAAGAAAAATAAGTAAATTAAATGGAAGCAAGAAAACTACTGGATATAGAGTTCAAAACAATGGTTATAAGGTTGATAAAGCTTCTTAATAAGAGCTTCAAGGGACTTAGTGAGACTTTCAAGGATCTTAGTAAAAATTTCAAAGATATGAAAAAAGACCAGTTAGAAATTGAGCATAAACTAACTGATATAAAGAATAATTTACAGGAATTCAACAGTAGAGTATAGGATTCTGAGAATCAAATCAATGATTTAGAATATGAGGAAGCGAAAAACACCCAATCAGAAGAGCAAAAAGAAAAAATAATCCAAAAAATATGAAGATAGAGTAAGGATCCTCTGGTATAACTTTAAGAGAACCAACATTCGCATTATGGGGTTACCAAAAGGAGAAGAGAAATAGCAAGATATTAAAAACCTATTTGAAGAAATAATGACAGAAAACTTTCCCTACCTGGTGAAAGAAATAGACTTACAAGTCCATGAAGTGCAGAGTCCCAAACCAGAGGAACCTAAAGAGGCCCACACCAAGATACATCATAATTAAAATTCCAAGGGTTAAAAATAGAGAATCTTAAAAGCAGCAAGAGAAAAGCAGTTAGTTGCCTACAAGAGAGTGCCCATATGACTGTCAGCTGATTTATCAACAGAAACTTTGCAGGCCAGAATGGAGTGGCAAGAAATACTCAAAGTGATGAATAGCAAGGATCTACGACCAAGATCTACCCAGCAAAGCTATCATTTAGAATTGAAGTTCAGATACAGAGCTTCACAGACAAGAAAAGGTAAAGAAGTTCTTCACCACCAAACCAGTATTACATGAAATATTGAAGGGTATTCTTTAAGAAGAGGAAGAAAAAGAAGAAAAAAGATCAAAATACCAACAAGAAAATGGCATTAAATACATATCAACAATTGAATCCAAAAATCAAAATAAATGAACAAGGAATCTAATGAATAAAATAAACTGATGAATAAAATAGAATCAGGCATGGAAATATGGGACAGACTGATGAATCTCAGAGGGAACTTGGCTGCGGGGAGACAAGGACAGGACGAAATTAATAAAAAATCTTATATGTGTGTATGCATTACCTATGGACACAGACAATAGGGTGGTGAAGATCTGGGGTGGGATGGGAACCAGTGGAGGGGAGAAATGGGGGGAGGGAAAGAGTGATATCTGTAATACTCTCAACTCTTAACAATAAATATTTTTTAAAAAGAATTAAAGAAGAAGCTCAACTACAAAAAGGCTGTGCACACAGCCCATGTAGCAGTGCACCTAGAGTGCTCAGCTCAGGTGACTGGGGAGGCTAAGCCACTGGGCCTTCCAGGATACCTACTACACAAGGCCACTCTACCAATTCTAGGAAACATAGCATCTCTACCATCCATAGAAACAAATACAGGAAAGCAGCCAAAATGCGGAGACAAAGAAACATGTCACAAATGAGTGAACAGGAAAAAAATCTCAAGAAAAATAAGTAAATTAAATGGAAGCAAGAAAACTACTGGATATAGAGTTCAAAACAATGGTTATAAGGTTGATAAAGCTTCTTAATAAGAGCTTCAAGGGACTTAGTGAGACTTTCAAGGATCTTAGTAAAAATTTCAAAGATATGAAAAAAGACCAGTTAGAAATTGAGCATAAACTAACTGATATAAAGAATAATTTACAGGAATTCAACAGTAGAGTATAGGATTCTGAGAATCAAATCAATGATTTAGAATATGAGGAAGCGAAAAACACCCAATCAGAAGAGCAAAAAGAAAAAATAATCCAAAAAATATGAAGATAGAGTAAGGATCCTCTGGTATAACTTTAAGAGAACCAACATTCGCATTATGGGGTTACCAAAAGGAGAAGAGAAATAGCAAGATATTAAAAACCTATTTGAAGAAATAATGACAGAAAACTTTCCCTACCTGGTGAAAGAAATAGACTTACAAGTCCATGAAGTGCAGAGTCCCAAACCAGAGGAACCTAAAGAGGCCCACACCAAGATACATCATAATTAAAATTCCAAGGGTTAAAAATAGAGAATCTTAAAAGCAGCAAGAGAAAAGCAGTTAGTTGCCTACAAGAGAGTGCCCATATGACTCTCAGCTGATTTATCAACAGAAACTTTGCAGGCCAGAATGGAGTGGCAAGAAATACTCAAAGTGATGAATAGCAAGGATCTACGACCAAGATCTACCCAGCAAAGCTATCATTTAGAATTGAAGTTCAGATACAGAGCTTCACAGACAAGAAAAAGCTAAAGGAGTATATCACCACCAAATCAGTATTACATGAAATGTTAAAGAGTCTTCTTTAAGAAGAAGAAAAAAAAGATAAAAATATGAACAATAAAATAGCAACACCTGCTTATCTTTCAACAATTGAATATAAAAATCAAAATAAATAAACAAGCAGAACAGAAACAGATTCAAAGATACAGAGAACATTTTGATGGCTGCCAGTTGGGATGGGAGTTGGGGACATGGGTGAAAAAGGTGAAGGGAATTAGGAAGAAAAAAGATCAAAATACCAACAAGAAAATGGCATTAAATACATATCAACAATTGAATCCAAAAATCAAAATAAATGAACAAGGAATCTAATGAATAAAATAAACCGATGAATAAAATAGAATCAGAGGCATTGAAATATGGGACAGACTGATGAATCTTAGAGGGAACTTAGTGGGGGGGAGACAAGGACAGGAAGAAGTTAATAAAAAATCTTATATGTGTGTATGCATTACCTATGGACACAGACAATAGGGTGGTGAAGATCTGGGGTGGGATGGGAACCAGTGGAGGGGAGAAATGGGGGGAGGGAAAGAGTGATATCTGTAATATTCTCAACTCTTAACAATAAATATTTTTTAAAAAGAATTAAAGAAGAGAAAGGATAGGTGTGAAGCAATAAAGAATAATGATTAGAAGAGGGAAAGAAAGAGAAGAAATTATAGAAACAGAAATATGCCTACTATAATTTTACAGTTAACCAAGTATTTGAGAACATGGGATAATCTGTATAAGTTAAGTATCCAGCTAACTAAAGCACCTATTAAAGATACCTAAATAATTAATATTTTATTAGAATAAATTTGATTAAGTATCTTTCTAACAAGTAAAACATACATCTCTGACTTCTTAAAATATTCAGAACATTATATTTGTCTTTCCTTAAAATGGCTCAGGTCACCATTGTGATAAATCCCTGATGTAGTCGTTAGAAGGAAAAGTATGGAATCAGCCATATGTACTACCTGGGTTTAAAACTCAGCTCTGTACTTGCTAGTTGTGTAATTTTGGAGTAAGATACTTAACATCTCTGCACTTTAGTATGCTAACCTATAAAATGAGGGTAACAGTAGTTTCATCTCACAGATTTATTATATTGATTAAATTAATTAATGTGCTTATAAAGCAGCTAAGATAGTATCTGGCACACAGTAAGATCTAATAAATAATAATAATTATTATTATTGACCAATAAAGGTTGTTTACTGACTCATTCATTCCCATAATATTTACTGAGCAACTATGTGCCAGGCATTATATAAGGCACTTGGAAACAAGTGTTAAACTTGAATTCTAGTAGGGTTCACAGACAAAAAATGAACAAGTAGCCCCACCGATGTGGCTCAGTGGTTGAGCATCAATCTATGAACCAGGAAGTCACAGTTCTATTCCCGGTCAGGGCACATGTCTAGATTACAGGCTCCATCCTCAGTAGGGGGTGTGCAGGAGGCAGCCATCGATGATTCTTTCCCATCATTGATGTTTCTATCTCTCTCTCCCTTCCCTTCCTCTCTCTGAAGTCAGTAAAAACATACCCCCAAAACAAACAAACAAACAAACAAACAAGTAAATTACATAATGTGTAAGAGGGTCAAAACAGCTGTGGAAATAAAAGAAGTAAAGCAGAATAAAGGAATTGGGAGTGGGGAGGTGGGAATGAATTTTGGAGGGGTAGAAGGGGCAGTCCATAGGTGGTTGCAATATTAAATAAAGTGTCAAGGTTAAGTAAGTTTGCTGAAAAGTTGAGATTTAAACTATATATACCATGTATTATAAATAGCCCTAAGCTATAGTATTTTTGAGTGCTTGTGTTTGCTTTGTAAGGAAAAAAGTAAAATTGCTTTTGGGTTATACTTCTATATTATTTTGGTCCCAATATATAGGGTGTCCCCCAAAATTGTATACACACACTTTGAATAATTCTAAAGGCACCATTATTAAAATACATTTCATTTTCAAAATTGAGATCTCAGCTGTGTGTATACATTTTGGGGGGAGGACATCCTGTATTCATGCTTGTCAGCATTTATCTACATAGTCAAACCAAAATGGAACAATGGCTGTTACTCTGTGTGAGTAGAGCTGCCAAGACCATTAACAAGGCAAGTCCCTGAACCTTGAGCACCTTGTCCTTGCCCTCCTCATGGCTCAGGCTCCTGTACTGAAAGCAAGTGTCAGTGAGATATTGCTCGCCAGTATTCAACCCTTTTTCTCACCCCTCTTTGCCTCTGTCTCACTCCACTCTGAATGTTTAGCTGTATGGAGATTTAAGTGCCTGAGGAAGAAGAGTTTCAGGGAAGAAGAAGAAACATAGTGGGGGAAATGTCCTAGAAACCTCAAGAAGGGACAAAAGGCCATGCTAGCACTCCCATATGAAGTTCCTTTTAACGTTATTTGATATCTGAGTGGAGATTATGGGCAACCTGGAGCCCCAATTTTATGTTCCAATTATAAACTATCCTAAATAGTCCAGAGATAGAGTGGCACATGTTAATCAATATATGCTTATTTTATTAAAAGTATATATAAGCCCAGTCAGCATGGTTCAGTGTTTGAGTATCGACCTATGAACTAGGAGGTCACGGGTTTGATTCCTGGTCAGGGCACATGCCTGGGTTCGATCCCTAGTAGGAGGTGTGCAGAAGGCAGCTAATCAATGATTCTCTCTCATCAGTGATGTTTCTATTGCTCTTTCCTTCTCCCTTCCTCTCTGAAATTAATAAAAAAATATTTTAAAAAAGTATATATAAGATACTCTTTTATAATTACTTGTATAATATTACTTGAATCAATTTTCTGCAATTTAGTAGCTGTACTAATTTTGAAAATATATTTTAAAAAAGTATATATAAGATACTCTTTTATAATTACTTGTATAATATTACTTGAATCAATTTTCTGCAATTTAGTAGCTGTACTAATTTTGAACAAATTCTTTAGGTTCTCTAAACCAGTTTCCTCTTCTATAAAATCTATACTAATAAAAGGGTAATATGCTAATTAGACTGGATAGACCGGACATCATTCCGGACATCCTTCCTGACAAAGCCAGGGTCAAGCCTGGGCGAAGTGGCCCGGGGTCCCAGGTGCCTGCAGCCTGCTGGAGGAGGGAAGCCCGGTCCCGGGTGCCGGAGGGAAGCCTGTGATGGCAGCCAAGGGAAGAAAGGCCTACTCTTGCATGAATTTTCGTGCATTGGGCCTCTAGTAGAAATAATAATTGTTACTTGAAAATGTTATTGTGAGTATTACAAATTTACTTTTAAAAAGCCTCATGCACTACCAGGCATATATTGAAATTCAAAAAATTGAAGAAATGTTTAATATCGCTTATTAAGCAAGAAAACCTTACTAAACACATTTTTTTTTGGTCTGGCAAAACAAGTGTTAATTTTCCTAGTCAGTCATTTCTTTGAAAGTCATTTCTATCTTGGTTCTTCAAATTAGTTCTATGTCACTAATTAGGTAATCAATGCTCCTATCTTACAAACATTATCATGAAGAAGGTTGTGTGGCATAAAACATTTATTTTTGTAATGAAATGCAATTCGGTACCATAAATTTCTTCATGATGAGAGTTCCCATCATTTATGATACAAATCTTCCCCTTTTGAAGTACGTAATATAGCTTTATATATTTTGGTTACATGCAATTCTATGATTTGTAATTATATACATTCATATATCATCACATATCTTCTCAACAATTTTATATGTTTCTGTAAGGCCAAGAATAAGCTATTTTATGTCCTCCATGTCAGGAACTGGGAAGGGTCTGATATTACCCAGCCTACCACAGTTCCATAGATGCTAGCAGAAGACACGAGACTTCTGGGTCAGAGACAAAGGCCTTTCTTCCTCATGGTACTACAGGAGGCTAGCATGAGCTTGGTGTTTGCATCAGCTTCTCTGCTCTGCTAAGCCCCACAGGGGCAACATGGAAGTAGACCTAGGTGGATGCAAGGTACATAGTGCATTTGTGTCAGTTTTCAAGCTTAGGAAACCTTAATCTTTTAAAAGCAAGCCAAACCAAATTTTACTACCCTTGTCAGCACACAAATTTGTCCTCTACTCCAGAGGAGGACACTAGATCTATGTATACGGTACGACCATCTGTGAATAGTTAGTCTAGAACAAAAGTCAGTGCCATTCATAAGATGTACAAAAAATTAAAAGACGCGTGAAGAATTGTCTCCCAACACTCTAGAGCAGTGGTTCTCAACCTTCTGGCCCTTTAAATACAGTTCCTCATGTTGTGACCCAACCATAAAATTATTTTCGTTGCTACTTCAAAACTGTAATGTTGCTACTGTTATGAATCATAATGTAAATATCTGATATGCAGGTTGGTCTTAGGCGACCCCTGTGAAAGGGTCGTTCAACCGCCAAAGGGGTCGCGACCCACAGGTTGAGAACCGCTGCTCTAGAGCACATAGCAGGAACTCAGTTGATGTTGAAGTGAATTAATTTGACCAAAAAAATCATAAATCATTGCTATAAATTACATGACTATTTATGCGTACTGAATTGAGTGGCTGAGGAAGATACTGATTAAGAATTCAAATATTTGTACAAAAGATGATGAAGGAAGACACTGAATGCTGACATCAATCAAAGATAGAGATGAATAGGAACAACAAAGTGAATTCAGCTAGAGAAATGACAAATTATAGGAATTCCTTATTGGGAATATTAGCAAGATTTGTGATTAGTGTATGCGGGCCCTGCAGTTAAAAAGACCCTAATTTTTAGTGTTTGCCTATTTTCCTGGTCTAAGTTACTCCATTAGGGACAATTTTAAGCTATCAGTGTGATGTTTCTGAATGTGGCGTTGGGGAATGATGTTCACAATTTGTTCTCCAGATTTATGAGTCCAGATTCAGTGCACCACTAGCTGCATTGGACAAAATGAAAGTAATAGTACCAAATACTCATTTCCCGACTCTCAGTCTTTATCCCAATATTCTCCCTCAATGTTATGAGGGTAACAAGTGCAATGGCAGTAGGATTGGGGGGATGTACTATATTTGACAGATCTAGTCTTAGTTGTTTTTGAGAAAAATCAAAGAGAATGTGCTTCCATGACATCTCCCTTGCCTATGAGTAGAACTCAGGTCAGATGCAAACTTAGCTCCCCCACAACACTGTTCTGTTCAGTGGCAAATGTCTGCCCTTCCCTGATATATTGCCCCAGGGTTATAAGATAGAGCCAGTAGATTACTTCTCAATGGCTTATTCACTCGTAGGACTTACTTATTTTATAAGGGGTCCTAATTGTCATTGGCTCCGAAGTGTTAGCTTGCATAGGGAGGCCAATGAATACGTTATGATTCCAGGAGCTAATATGTTCTCTGACACTGAGAACAGAAAACAGCACTTGCCACTTTTGTTCCATTATCATATTGCATGGAATTTATAAATCAATTTGACACATATTCTCTTTACCTCATCTCCCATGGTGAAAAAATAATCACAAAAACGTGAGTAGATAAGCTATCATTGTGCCCAACTGCTGAAGAGAGATTCATGTGATGGACAAATGCCAAGTAGATGTTTGTATCATTTTTGCATTAATTACAATATTCAGAAACTTGCCCATTTTTAAGTAACTTTACTTAAAATCCTCTAGCCAGATGGTTCTTGCCCAAATCCAAAGACTCATAAGTTCTTAAAAAAAAAAAACAAAAACAAAAAAAACCAGCTCCAATAGCAATGCACATTTGAAAGAAGGCTGCACATTGTGCACAGGATAAGCAGCTCCTCATAGGGGCTGAGCAGAAAAGGCAAGGTCCTCCCTCTTTCTGCTTCTTCAGTCAGCACAGCCAAACGCCCTTCATCTATACAGTTTGGTCCCTCCCTCTTCTTTCCATTCTAATTAGATCTCTGTTTGTTGGTTTCTCTGTTTCAAATACTGGGATTAAAGAGTGTTTCTAGAATACTAGTTTGATAGTCTGCTAGCATAGTTGATTACACATTATGCTAAACAGAGATGAATTTGCCTTTGTCTAAATAACTGTAATTGCCTTTTGGTAGGATGTATGTTTCTAAAGCTCCATTTCAGTTCCAATAACTGTACCTAAAAGTGCAAAGCATAGCCATTAAGAACAGAAAACACTAATTCTCTATTTAACCCCTGGTTGCATTGAGTAGATAAAATGCTTCAATGCTAAGAACAGTAGAAGCAACATTTTGGATTTTAAAAATGCTAATCGATTTATTTTTCTATTTTCAGAGAAGCTTACTTGTTAGAACAATAGTCTTTGTTCTAAATCCTGAGGTGGGTAAAAAAATTGGGACAATTTTTAAATTTTTAATTACTCAAGATTCTAAATGTATAAGTTAATTTGCCTTAGAAATGAGTGCCTACAAAATAACTGAAAAGAATTCTTCCAATGATTAATTTTACAGTTACTTATTAACTAAGTAATATGCATACTAGTAATAATACATGTAAAATCCTATAATAAACACTAAAAATAAAAAGGCAAATTGTACATGTTTTCTCTTTCCAAGGAGTACAAAATCTGGGGAACATCAGATTTGCGTAAATAATTGTAGCACAATGCATTATAAAAGAATAATTTGATTGCAATGGTAGCATGTTCAAATTGGTGTTGGCTATTAAATTAGGAGCATGTAGTTGAGTTTTGTTTATTCATAAGCTTTCCATATTTTTTATTTTAATATTTTTCTTTTATTGAATTTATTGCAGTGACATTGGTTAACAAAATTATATAGGTTTCATGTGTACAATTCTATAATACATCATCTGTACACTGTTTTATGTGTTCACTACCCCAAGTCAAGTCTCCTTTCATCACCATTTATCTCCCCTACATCCTCCTCTATGTCCCACACACTCTTTTCCCTCTAGTAATCACCATACTGTTGTCTGGGTCTATGAGGGTTTTTTTCCTTAATTCCTTCACCTTTTTCACCCAGTCCTGCAACACCCCTACCTCTGACAGCTGTCAGTCTATTCTCTAACACTGTTAGATACTGAATTTCTTTTAGTTATTTTTAGGGACTCATTTCTAAGGCAAATTAACATATACATTGTTATTAGTTCATTGTATTCATTAGATTCCACATACAAGTGAAATCATATGGTATTTGTCTTTCTCTGATTGGCTTATTTCGCTTAGCATACTCTCCAGGTCCAACCATGATGTCACAAAGGGTAATACTGAGTAGTATTTCATTGTGTAAATGTACAATTTAGTAAGTTTTTTTTTATTATTTGCACAACCCTGGGCGATCACTCCTTTGGATACATTCATTGGTTACAGAGGAATGATTTTGCAGCAGCTGGATAGGTTATAGAAGCCTCTTTTTAACCTGCCAAGCATGATAGGTAGCTATGCTTGAAACTTTCAGAGGTAGGATGTTCTCTAGTTTGATTTTGCCAGGGTCTGCTAGCCATAAGACTTGAGATAATATATCCAGGGTTTCAGAACTCAGACAGAGCTAATACGGCAGAGGAGTAACAGACTTGGAATCAGTAGTTAGTAAAACATTTTTTAAATAATATAATTGATGATATAATATTTTTATTCTCTATCCCAGCATGTTTGCTTCAGTTGGAATCCTTCCACCATCCACCCCCTGGTAGGCAATTTATTAAAACAGTACCTGGTATATATTCATTGTTTTTCTAAAATTAGATTTTAATTCTACTCTAAGAATTTTGTAACAGCCTTAAAATAATGAGACAACCATGGGCTTGACTAGGTTTCCTTATCCATGAATGAGGTGCTTCCTGAGATACACATAAGCATGAGTTCTGTTTGCTCTTCATCCCTTTTCTTTTGTGGTGAGCAGGACCTCAAGGCCTTCCTTGGTACTACCTATCAAAGCTCAAACCCCTGGTGTTCTGAGATGTGCCTTTATTCTGAGCTGAATGCTGGATATTGTTTTGTGTTTCTGTTAGCATGGAGCAGGCAAACTATAAAAAGGATTCAAGAAACATTGTCTAAGAATAAGAGGGACTTGGGCTGTGAAAGGCTGGTGACCACCTAATAACTTTAGTCTCTGCCGCCAGTTATTACTAATGTTCATTAGTGATTGGAGAGGGATTGTTAAAATATTTCAGGGGATTAAGTATGCAGCATACATCTAAAAAACAGTGTAATTAAAAGGAACCTGAGGTTTAGCTTTGAGAAATGTAGTTTCTTTGCTATTGAATATTTGGTTGTGTTTAATGGCATTTAAGTAAAGCATATTAAGAAGCTGGTCTTTCATTAACTTACAAGTAATTGTACTTCATAAACTATGTATAAATGGATGTTGAGATTTTCCAGAGAGGGATTACTAAGAAAATTCGCTTCAAACCAAGGAACATTAATAGGCACGATTTCATCTTTACTACAGCTTTGAGCCACAGAAGCATGGTTTAGGAGTTTTAAGCTACACTCTAAATTGAGATCCTATGTAGCATGAATTTTAATTAAAGAGACACTTTTTTCAAACAATATTGAATGCTCAATTATGAGCAAGTTTGGGGGCTGCATTTTTAATTTGTTTTCTGTTCTGTAGCATGTGATCATTTCTGAGGTTAACATAGTATAGATAATGTTCTGGAAGAGATAAGAAAGGTTTTTGGTATAGGGAATTGCAAGTCCTAGAAAAGGCTATTTTGCCTCTCTGATAAACAATCTACGAAGGGAATGAACCCTAGAAGGTACATACTGTAACTGAGTGGTGAGAAGTCAGTCCCTGACACCTGACATTGTCCCCTCGAACCTAACATTGAGGAAACCTTCAGGGGAGTGTTTAACAGCTGCATTTTAGGTTTTCACTGGAGCAACTCATTATAATAACACCTAGGACCATCTGGTTGTTTTCCTATGAAAATTATTATTATTATTATTATTATTATTATTATTATTAATCCTTAAATTCTTTTGCTGTTATAACTCTGCATCCATAAGTTTGAGCACTATTTGATCTTGTGATAAATGCAGCCCAGAGTGGTAGATGCTTGGGGAAGTACAAAGGAAAGGAACATCACAGTCCTCACTGAAAATTATTTTTAATCACAGGAAATGTAACTTGAAATCCCCCTTACCACCAGCACAATAAATCTGTCACATCTCTTTTATCTCTTTAAGAACTTAAAAATAGCATTAGCTTTAAAATAATAATAATGTACAGATGAATAATGAAGTAGTCAGCATTTCCAAAACCACGTTTCAAAGAAACCAGCGTTTGAAAGAAAAAGCTGCTTCAAGTGTTCAGGAGTGTTGTGGAGTGTTAAGAGGTCAAATGCCTAGGAAAGAAGAAAGTAATTTAGTAGAATACAAAGACTCTCTCTGACACGGGGTCATTTACTCTGTAAAATATTATAGCAGTTTGAATTGGGACTTCTACCAGAGTTCATGAAGTAGAATGAAGGGGTCGAAAAAGGAAGTGGTGAAACCAACCTCAGTCAAGACCCGAATTAAGGAATCCATTACAGAATCAGGATTATTTCAACAAATTTTTTAGACCATCTCTTTTTCTCATTTATTTGTCCTCTGATCCATCATGAATAGCACTGCCAGACTGGTCTTCTTAAAACATCTTGTTCATCATGTTAGTCTCGTGGCTACATACCTACAGAAAGAAGGATGCAGCAGTTTTTTTCAGGCTAACTGAAGGTGATATAAACTGGAGAGAGGGAAATTGGTAATTAAAAAAGTCAAAGCATTTCAGGCATAACACAATAAAACCCACAACAAAATTGTGATGATCCTCCAAATATAAAGAAATATGCAAATGAGTTAGGATGTGAAAAGGCCTGATACCTCTTGGATATTAGAAGCAAAGAAGAAAAAGACTGCAGTGAGCCTTGAGTATTTCTAAGTTGCCGCCAATAATCTTGGACAAATATTTGCAGCTCAGTTTCCACATTCCTAAAATACAAGAATGTTGGAATATATAATTTCTTAGGTTGCTTGACTTTTACAACTAGGATTAGTTCTTATTAAGGACTGGAGGCCCTGTACACGAAATTCGTGCATGGGGGTGAGGGGAAACCTGAGGTTTAGGATCGGGCCTAAACCGGCAGTCGGACATCCCTCTCACAATCCGGGACCGCTGGCTCCTAACTGCTCACCTGCCTGCCTACCTGATCACCCCTAACCACTTTGCCTGCTGGCCTTCTT